>NW_027316389.1:405000-505021 GCF_026437365.1 Eucyclogobius newberryi | reverse complement strand
GCTGCTGCTCCTCCAGCATCTGTTCCGGAGCCTCCTGGGCGCCTCCCTGGGGAGGTGTTTCAGGCATGTCCCACCGGGAAGAGGCCCCGGGGGAGACCCAGGACACGCTAGAGAGACTATGTCTCTCGGCTGGCCTGGGAACGCCTCGGGATCCCCCAGGAGAAGTTAGAGGAAGTGTCTGGGGAGTAGGATGTCTGGGAGTCCCTGATTAGACCGCTGCCCCCGCGACCCGGCCGCGGATAAAGCGGCCGAAAATGGATGGATGAACCAAATAATCTCTGTATTTACAACAGAAACATTTGAAAATAATGAGGATATTCCAGATTATTCCAGATTATTCCAGATGAAATGAAAAAGTGTAAAGTCTCACCCGTCGTCGAGTCGTCATCTTCCTCCTCACAGCCCAACACAAAGCCCCGCCCCCGCTCTGACATCACACACACATTGCAGCAGCAGGCCCCGCCCAAAAACAGGTGAGGTCAGAGTCCAGGTGAGTCATCCACAGACCAATCAGAGCACAGTCTGAAACACAACGTCACACTTTTCATGGAAGATAATTTGATTTATCAGTTTGAACTTTGTCAGAAGTTATAAAGGTCATGACTTTGTTTTGACTCTTTATTAAACCTAAAGTCCTGTTTCTCTTTCCACATCTCAAGCTTTTCATTGATTCTCATTTACATCTGGTAAAAACCTTTAGACCTTTTGTCCTCCAGACCTTTTGTCCTCCAGACCTCGAGTCTCAGCTCAGTTCTATTTGGTACAAAACCTTTGGTCATAAAACTTAACCAGTTTAAGATTGTAACATCTGTGTTGAGTTTGTTCTGATCAGCTCCTTCCATGTCGTAAGAACAGATTTAAGCCTTCACTTCCTCCTCATGACTCAAGCGTCTGTCATCTGCAGTAAGAACTGTACAGGAACCTCAGGCACCACATTACTCTCAGTATAAGAACTGTACAGGAACCCCCGGCACCACATGACTCTCAGTACAAGACCTGTACAGGAACCTCAGGCACCACATGACTCTCAGTATAAGACCTGCACAGGAACCTCAGGCACCACATGACTCTCAGTATAAGACCTGTACAGGAACCTCCGGCACCACATGACTCTCAGTATAAGACCTGTACAGGAACCTCCGGCACCACATGACTCTCAGTATAAGAACTGTACAGGAACCTCCGGCACCACATGACTCTCAGTATAAGAACTGTACAGGAACCCCCGGCACCACATGACTCTCAGTATAAGAACTGTACAGGAACCCCCGGCACCACATGACTCTCAGTATAAGAACTGTACAGGAACCCCCGGCACCACATGACTCTCAGTATAAGAACTGTACAGGAACCTCCGGCACCACATGACTCTCAGTATGAGACCTGTACAGGAACCTCCGGCACCACATGACTCTCAGTATAAGACCTGTACAGGAACCTCCGGCACCACATGACTCTCAGTATAAGACCTGTACAGGAACCCCCGGCACCACATGACTCTCAGTATAAGACCTGTACAGGAACCTCAGGCACCACATGACTCTCAGTATAAGAACTGTACAGGAACCCCCGGCACCACATGACTCTCAGTATAAGACCTGTACAGGAACCTCAGGCACCACATGACTCTCAGTATAAGAACTGTACAGGAACCCCCGGCACCACATGACTCTCAGTATAAGAACTGTACAGGAACCTCCGGCACCACATGACTCTCAGTATAAGACCTGTACAGGAACCCCCGGCACCACATGACTCTCAGTATAAGAACTGTACAGGAACCTCAGGCACCACATGACTCTCAGTATAAGAACTGTACAGGAACCTCCGGCACCACATGACTCTCAGTATAAGACCTGTACAGGAACCTCAGGCACCACATGACTCTCAGTATAAGACCTGTACAGGAACCTCAGGCACCACATGACTCTCAGTATAAGAACTGTACAGGAACCCCCGGCACCACATGACTCTCAGTATAAGAACTGTACAGGAACCCCCGGCACCACATGACTCTCAGTATAAGACCTGTACAGGAACCCCCGGCACCACATGACTCTCAGTATAAGACCTGTACAGGAACCCCCGGCACCACATGACTCTCAGTATAAGACCTGTACAGGAACCTCAGGCACCACATGACTCTCAGTATAAGAACTGTACAGGAACCCCCGGCACCACATGACTCTCAGTATAAGACCTGTACAGGAACCTCAGGCACCACATGACTCTCAGTATAAGAACTGTACAGGAACCCCCGGCACCACATGACTCTCAGTATAAGAACTGTACAGGAACCTCCGGCACCACATGACTCTCAGTATAAGACCTGTACAGGAACCCCCGGCACCACATGACTCTCAGTATAAGAACTGTACAGGAACCTCAGGCACCACATGACTCTCAGTATAAGAACTGTACAGGAACCTCCGGCACCACATGACTCTCAGTATAAGACCTGTACAGGAACCTCAGGCACCACATTACTCTCAGTATAAGACCTGTACAGGAACCTCAGGCACCACATGACTCTCAGTATAAGACCTGTACAGGAACCTCAGGCACCACATTACTCTCAGTATAAGACCTGTACAGGAACCTCAGGCACCACATGACTCTCAGTATAAGAACTGTACAGGAACCTCCGGCACCACATGACTCTCAGTATAAGACCTGTACAGGAACCCCCGGCACCAGAGATAGTTTTATTCCATCATCATCAGAGTCTGGATCAGTCACTTTTTCAAGATCTTTCTTCAGGAGAGAAAAGAGAAGAACTGACTCTGTTGAAACGTCTCTATGAAAAACACCGAAATATCAGGAGATCCAAGAGTCATAATAAAGGTCAGAGAGAGATCATTACAGACACTAAAGGTCTAAACCGGGACTAAAGTAGGACTATAAAGCAGGACTAAACCGGGACTAAACCGGGAATAAAACGGGACTAAACCAGGACTAAAGCAGGACTATAAAGCAGGACTAAAGCAGGACTAAAGCAGGACTAAAGCAGGTCTAAAGCAGGACTAAACCGGGACTAAACCGGGACTAAAGCAGGTCTAAAGCAGGACTAAAGCAGGTCTATAGCAGGACTAAAGCAGGTCTAAAGCAGGTCTAAAGCGGGACTAAAGCAGGTCTAAAGCAGGACTAAACCGGGACTAAAGCAGGTCTAAAGCAGGACTAAAGCAGGACTAAAGCAGGACTAAAGCAGGACTAAAGCAGGACTAAAGCAGGTCTAAAGCAGGTCTAAAGCAGGACTAAAGCAGGACTAAAGCAGGACTAAAGCAGGACTAAATCAGGACTAAAGCAGGACTAAAGCAGGACTAAAGCAGGACTAAAGCAGGACTAAATCAGGACTAAAGCAGGACTAAAGCAGGACTAAAGCAGGACTAAAGCAGGACTAAAGCAGGTCTAAAGCGGGACTAAAACGGGACTAAAGCGGGACTAAAACGGGACTAAAGCAGGTCTAAAGCAGGTCTAAAGCAGGACTAAAGCAGGACTAAAGCGGGACTAAAACGGGACTAAAACGGGACTAAAGCAGGTCTAAAGCAGGACTAAAGCAGGTCTAAATCAGGTCTAAATCAGGACTAAAGCAGGACTAAAGCAGGTCTAAAGCAGGTCTAAAGCAGGTCTAAAACGGGACTAAAGCAGGTCTAAAGCAGGACTAAAGCAGGACTAAAGCGGGACTAAAACGGGACTAAAACGGGACTAAAGCAGGTCTAAAGCAGGACTAAAGCAGGTCTAAAGCAGGACTAAAGCAGGACTAAAGCAGGTCTAAATCAGGACTAAAACGGGACTAAAGCAGGACTAAAGCAGGTCTAAAGCAGGACTAAAACGGGACTAAAGCAGGTCTAAAGCAGGACTAAAGCAGGACTAAAGCAGGACTAAAGCAGGACTAAAGCGGGACTAAAGCAGGACTAAAGCAGGACTAAAGCAGGACTAAAGCAGGACTAAAGCAGGTCTAAAGCAGGTCTAAAGCAGAACTAAAGCAGGTCTAAAACGGGACTAAAGCAGGACTAAAGCAGGTCTAAAACGGGACTAAAGCAGGACTAAAACGGGACTAAAGCAGGACTAAAGCAGGACTAAAACGGGACTAAAGCAGGACTAAAACGGGACTAAAGCAGGTCTAAAACGGGACTAAAGCAGGTCTAAAACGGGACTAAAACAGGACTAAAACGGGACTAAAGCAGGATTAAAACGGGACTAAAGCAGGATTAAAACGGGACTAAAGCAGGACTAAAATGGGACTAAAGCAGGACTAAAATTGGACTAAAGCATCATTGTTCGGAAACTCCCGGAAACAGCCGAACTTTTCCGGACACAAACTTGTAGATATCGCTCACGTTCGCGCTCCCGGAGGTTGACGTGAGCTGGACTCACCTGAGCACGTGCCAGGTCCAGACTCAGGTCCAGACTCAGGTCCAGACTCAGGTCCAGATCAGGTCCAGACTCGAGTCTTTGCTTTGGTCCAGACTCGGGACTAACTTCTCTTTGAGGTCACCGCTCGGTCTCGCGAGAACTGCAGCTGCTGCGCGCGAGACTCTTTTCAATAAAGTTGAGAGAGAAGCGCGTGCGCACAGTGGAGCACGTGACTATTGAAAGGAAAAGAATAGAAACAACTAAAGTTAAAAACCACTTTATTCACTCTTTATTCACCTCTTTATTCACTCTTTATTCCCTCTTTATTCACCTCTTTATTCCCTCTTTAGTCACCTCTTTATTCACCTCTTTATTCACTCTTTATTCACCTCTTTATTCACCTCTTTAGTCACCTCTTTATTCACCTCTTTATTCACTCTTTATTCACCTCTTTAGTCACCTCTTTATTCACCTCTTTATTCACTCTTTATTCACCTCTTTAGTCACCTCTTTATTCACCTCTTTATTCACTCTTTATTCACCTCTTTATTCCCTCTTTAGTCACCTCTTTATTCACCTCTTTATTCCCTCTTTATTCACCTCTTTATTCCCTCTTTATTCACCTCTTTATTCACTCTTTATTCACCTCTTTATTCACTCTTTAGTCACCTCTTTATTCACCTCTTTATTCACTCTTTATTCACCTCTTTATTCCCTCTTTAGTCACCTCTTAATTCACCTCTTTATCCCCTCTTTATTCACGCCCCGCCCTGGCCTCAGGTCAGTCCAGTCATGTGCCCCGCCCTGGCCTCAGGTCAGTCCAGTCATGTGCCCCGCCCTGGCCTCAGGTCAGTCCAGTCATGTGCCCCGCCCTGGCCTCAGGTCAGTCCAGTCATGTGCCCCGCCCTGGCCTCAGGTCAGTCCAGTCATGTGCCCCGCCCTGGCCTCAGGTCAGTCCAGTCATGTGCCCCGCCCTGGCCTCAGGTCAGTCCAGTCATAAGCCCCGCCCTGGCCTCAGGTCAGTCCAGTCATGAGCCCCGCCCTCGCCTCAGGTCAGTCCAGTCATAAGCCCCGCCCTCGCCTCAGGTCAGTCCAGTCATGAGCCCCGCCCTCGCCTCAGGTCAGTCCAGTCATGAGCCCCGCCCTGGCCTCAGGTCAGTCCAGTCATAAGCCCCGCCCTGGCCTCAGGTCAGTCCAGTCATGAGCCCCGCCCTCGCCTCAGGTCAGTCCAGTCATAAGCCCCGCCCTGGCCTCAGGTCAGTCCAGTCATGAGCCCCGCCCTCGCCTCAGGTCAGTCCAGTCATGAGCCCCGCCCTGGCCTCAGGTCAGTCCAGTCATGAGCCCCGCCCTGGCCTCAGGTCAGTCCAGTCATGAGCCCCGCCCTGGCCTCAGGTCAGTCCAGCCATAAGCCCCGCCCTCTCCTCAGGTCAGTCCAGTCATGAGCCCCGCCCTCGCCTAGGGTCAGTCCAGTCATGAGCCCCGCCCTCGCCTCAGGTCAGTCCAGTCATAAGCCCCGCCCTCGCCTCAGGTCGGTCCAGTCATGAGCCCCGCCCTCGCCTCAGGTCAGTCCAGTCATAAGCCCCGCCCTGGCCTCAGGTCAGTCCAGTCATGAGCCCCGCCCTCGCCTCAGGTCAGTCCAGTCATGAGCCCCGCCCTGGCCTCAGGTCAGTCCAGTCATGAGCCCCGCCCTGGCCTCAGGTCAGTCCAGTCATAAGCCCCGCCCTGGCCTCAGGTCAGTCCAGTCATGAGCCCCGCCCTCGCCTCAGGTCAGTCCAGTCATAAGCCCCGCCCTGGCCTCAGGTCAGTCCAGTCATGAGCCCCGCCCTCGCCTCAGGTCAGTCCAGTCATGAGCCCCGCCCTGGCCTCAGGTCAGTCCAGTCATGAGCCCCGCCCTGGCCTCAGGTCAGTCCAGTCATGAGCCCCGCCCTGGCCTCAGGTCAGTCCAGCCATAAGCCCCGCCCTCTCCTCAGGTCAGTCCAGTCATGAGCCCCGCCCTCGCCTCAGGTCAGTCCAGTCATGAGCCCCGCCCTCGCCTCAGGTCAGTCCAGTCATAAGCCCCGCCCTCGCCTCAGGTCGGTCCAGTCATGAGCCCCGCCCTCGCCTCAAGTCAGTCCAGTCATGAGCCCCGCCCTGGCCTCAGATCAGTCCAGTCATAAGCCCCGCCCTCGCCTCAGGTCAGTCCAGTCATGAGCCCCGCCCTGGCCTCAGGTCAGTCCAGTCATAAGCCCCGCCCTCGCCTCAGGTCAGACCAGTCATGAGCCCCGCCCTCGCCTCAGGTCAGTTCAGTCATGAGCCCCTCCCTCGCCTCAGGTCAGTACAGTCATAAGCCCCGCCCTCGCCTCAGGTCGGTCCAGTCATAAGCCCCGCCCTCGCCTCAGGTCGGTCCAGTCATGAGCCCCGCCCTCGCCTCAGGTCAGTCCAGTCATAAGCCCCGCCCTGGCCTCAGGTCAGTCCAGTCATGAGCCCCGCCCTCGCCTCAGGTCAGTCCAGTCATAAGCCCCGCCCTCGCCTCAGGTCGGTCCAGTCATGAGCCCCGCCCTCGCCTCAAGTCGGTCCAGTCATGAGCCCCGCCCTGGCCTCAGATCAGTCCAGTCATAAGCCCCGCCCTCGCCTCAGGTCAGTCCAGTCATGAGCCCCGCCCTGGCCTCAGGTCAGTCCAGTCATAAGCCCCGCCCTCGCCTCAGGTCAGACCAGTCATGAGCCCCGCCCTCGCCTCAGGTCAGTTCAGTCATGAGCCCCTCCCTCGCCTCAGGTCAGTACAGTCATAAGCCCCGCCCTCGCCTCAGGTCGGTCCAGTCATAAGCCCCGCCCTCGCCTCAGGTCGGTCCAGTCATGAGCCCCGCCCTCGCCTCAGGTCAGTCCAGTCATAAGCCCCGCCCTGGCCTCAGGTCAGTCCAGTCATGAGCCCCGCCCTCGCCTCAGGTCAGTCCAGTCATGAGCCCCGCCCTGGCCTCAGGTCAGTCCAGTCATGAGCCCCGCCCTGGCCTCAGGTCAGTCCAGTCATAAGCCCCGCCCTGGCCTCAGGTCAGTCCAGTCATGAGCCCCGCCCTCGCCTCAGGTCAGTCCAGTCATAAGCCCCGCCCTGGCCTCAGGTCAGTACAGTCATAAGCCCCGCCCTCGCCTCAGGTCGGTCCAGTCATGAGCCCCGCCCTCGCCTCAGGTCAGTCCAGTCATGAGCCCCGCCCTGGCCTCAGGTCAGTCCAGTCATAAGCCCCGCCCTCGCCTCAGGTCAGTCCAGTCATGAGCCCCGCCCTGGTCTCAGGTCAGTCCACTCATGAGCCCCGCCCTCGCCTCAGGTCAGTCCAGCCATGAGCCCCGCCCTCGCCTCAGGTCAGTCCAGTCATAAGCCCCGCCCTCGCCTCAGGTCAGACCAGTCATGAGCCCCGCCCTCGCCTCAGGTCAGTCCAGTGATGAGCCCCGCCCTCGCCTCAGGTCTGTCCAGTCATAAGCCCCGCCCTCGCCTCAGGTCGGTCCAGTCATGAGCCCCGCCCTCGCCTCAGGTCAGTCCAGTCATGAGCCCCGCCCTGGCCTCAGGTCAGTCCAGTCATGAGCCCCGCCCTCGCCTCAGGTCAGTCCAGTCATGAGCCGCGCCCTGGCCTCAGGTCAGTCCAGTCATAAGCCCCGCCCTGGCCTCAGGTCAGTCCAGTCATAAGCCCCGCCCTCGCCTCAGGTCAGACCAGTCATGAGCCCCGCCCTCGCCTCAGGTCAGTCCAGTCATGAGCCCCGCCCTGGCCTCAGGTCAGTCCAGTCATGAGCCCCGCCCTCGCCTCAGGTCAGTCCAGTCATGGGCCCCGCCCTGGCCTCAGGTCAGTCCAGTCATGAGCCCCGCCCTCGCCTCAGGTCAGTCCAGTCATGAGCCCCGCCCTGGCCTCAGGTCAGTCCAGTCATGAGCCCCGCCCTGGCCTCAGGTCAGTCCAGTCATGAGCCCCGCCCTGGCCTCAGGTCAGTCCAGTCATAAGCCCCGCCCTCTCCTCAGGTCAGTACAGTCATGAGCCCCGCCCTCGCCTCAGGTCAGTCCAGTCATGAGCCCCGCCCTCGCCTCAGGTCAGTCCAGTCATAAGCCCCGCCCTCGCCTCAGGTCGGTCCAGTCATGAGCCCCGCCCTCACCTCAAGTCAGTCCAGTCATGAGCCCCGCCCTGGCCTCAGGTCAGTCCAGTCATAAGCCCCGCCCTCGCCTCAGGTCAGTCCAGTCATAAGCCCCGCCCTCGCCTCAGGTCAGACCAGTCATGAGCCCCGCCCTCGCCTCAGGTCAGTCCAGTGATGAGCCCCGCCCTCGCCTCAGGTCTGTCCAGTCATAAGCCCGGCCCTCGCCTCAGGTCGGTCCAGTCATGAGCCCCGCCCTCGCCTCAGGTCAGTCCAGTCATGAGCCCCGCCCTGGCCTCAGGTCAGTCCAGTCATGAGCCCCGCCCTCGCCTCAGGTCAGTCCAGTCATGAGCCGCGCCCTGGCCTCAGGTCAGTCCAGTCATAAGCCCCGCCCTGGCCTCAGGTCAGTCCAGTCATAAGCCCCGCCCTCGCCTCAGGTCAGACCAGTCATGAGCCCCGCCCTCGCCTCAGGTCAGTCCAGTGATGAGCCCCGCCCTCGCCTCAGGTCAGTCCAGTCATAAGCCCCGCCCTCGCCTCATGTCGGTCCAGTCATGAGCCCCGCCCTCGCCTCAGGTCAGTCCAGTCATGAGCCCCGCCCTGGCCTCAGGTCAGTCCAGTCATAAGCCCCGCCCTCGCCTCAGGTCAGTCCAGTCATGAGCCCCGCCCTGGCCTCAGGTCAGTCCAGTCATAAGCCCCGCCCTCGCCTCAGGTCAGTCCAGTCATGAGCCCCGCCCTGGCCTCAGGTCAGTCCAGTCATAAGCCCCGCCCTCGCCTCAGGTCAGACCAGTCATGAGCCCCGCCCTCGCCTCAGGTCAGTCCAGTCATAAGCCCCGCCCTCGCCTCAGGTCAGTCCAGTCATGAGCCCCGCCCTGGTCTCAGGTCAGTCCACTCATGAGCCCCGCCCTCGCCTCAGGTCAGTCCAGCCATGAGCCTCGCCCTGGCCTCAGGTCAGTCCAGTCATGAGCCCCGCCCTGGCCTCAGGTCAGTCCAGTCAAGAGCCCCGACCTCGCCTCAGGTCAGTCCAGTCATAAGCCCCGCCTTCGCCTCAGGTCAGTCCAGTGATGAGCCCCGCCCTCGCCTCAGGTCAGTCCACTCATGAGCCCCGCCCTCGCCTCAGGTCAGTCCAGTCATAAGCCCTGCCTTCGCCTCAGGTCAGTCCAGTGATGAGCACCGCCCTGGCCTCAGGTCAGTCCAGTCATGAGCCCCGCCCTCGCCTCAGGTCAGTCCAGTCATGAGCCCCGCCCTGGCCTCAGGTCAGTCCAGTCATGAGCCCCGCCCTGGCCTCAGGTCAGTCCAGTCAAGAGCCCCGCCCTCGCCTCAGGTCAGTCCAGTCATGGGCCCCGCCCTGGCCTCAGGTCAGTCCAGTCATGAGCCCCGCCCTCGCCTCAGGTCAGTCCAGTCATGAGCCCCGCCCTGGCCTCAGGTCAGTCCAGTAAGATGCCCCGCCCTCGCCTCAGGTCAGACCAGTCATGAGCCCCGCCCTCGCCTCAGGTCAGTCCAGTGATGAGCCCCGCCCTCGCCTCAGGTCAGTCCAGTCATAAGCCCCGCCCTCGCCTCAGGTCGGTCCAGTCATGAGCCCCGCCCTGGATTCAGGTCAGTCCAGTCATAAGCCCCGCCCTCGCCTCAGGTCAGTCCAGTCATAAGCCCCGCCCTGGCCTCAGGTCAGTCCAGTCATGAGCCCCGCCCTGGCCTCAGGTCAGTCCAGTCATAAGCCCCGCCCTGGCCTCAGGTCAGTCCAGTCATAAGCCCCGCCCTCGCCTCAGGTCAGTCCAGTCATGAGCCCCGCCCTGGTCTCAGGTCAGTCCACTCATGAGCCCCGCCCTCGCCTCAGGTCAGTCCAGTCATGAGCCCCGCCCTCGCCTCAGGTCAGTCCAGTCATAAGCCCCTCCCTCGCCTCAGGTCAGACCAGTCATGAGCCCCGCCCTCGCCTCAGGTCAGTCCAGTGATGAGCCCCGCCCTCGCCTCAGGTCTGTCCAGTCATGAGCCCCGCCCTCGCCTCAGGTCGGTCCAGTCATGAGCCCCGCCCTCGCCTCAGGTCAGTCCAGTCATGAGCCCCGCCCTGGCCTCAGGTCAGTCCAGTCATGAGCCCCGTCCTCGCCTCAGGTCAGTCCAGTCATGAGCCCCGCCCTGGCCTCAGGTCAGTCCAGTCATAAGCCCCGCCCTGGCCTCAGGTCAGTCCAGTCATAGGCCCCACCCTCGCCTCAGGTCAGACCAGTCATGAGCCCCGCCCTAGCCTCAGGTCAGTCCAGTCATAAGCCCCCGCCCTCGCCTAAGGTCAGTCCAGTCATGAGCCCCGCCCTAGCCTCAGGTCAGTCCAGTCATAAGCCCCGCCCTCGCCTCAGGTCAGTCCAGTCATGAGCCCCGCCCTGGCCTCAGGTCAGTCCAGTCATGAGCCCCGCCCTGGCCTGAGGTCAGACCAGTCATGAGCCCCGCCCTCGCCTCAGGTCAGTCCAGTCATGAGCCCCGCCCTCGCCTCAGGTCAGTCCAGTCATAAGCCCCACCCTCGCCTCAGGTCAGACCAGTCATGAGCCCCGCCCTCGCCTCAGGTCAGTCCAGTCATGAGCCCCGCCCTCGCCTCAGGTCAGTCCAGTCATGAGCCCCGCCCTAGCCTCAGGTCAGTCCAGTCATAAGCCCCCGCCCTCGCCTAAGGTCAATCCAGTCATGAGCCCCGCCCTAGCCTCAGGTCAGTCCAGTCATAAGCCCCGCCCTCGCCTCAGGTCAGTCCAGTCATGAGCCCCGCCCTGGCCTCAGGTCAGTCCAGTCATGAGCCCCGCCCTGGCCTGAGGTCAGTCCAGTCATAAGCCCCGCCCTCGCCTCAGGTCAGACCAGTCATGAGCCCCGCCCTCGCCTCAGGTCAGTCCAGTCATGAGCCCCGCCCTCGCCTCAGGTCAGTCCAGTCATGAGCCCCGCCCTAGCCTCAGGTCAGTCCAGTCATAAGCCCCCGCCCTCGCCTAAGGTCAATCCAGTCATGAGCCCCGCCCTAGCCTCAGGTCAGTCCAGTCATAAGCCCCGCCCTCGCCTCAGGGCTATCCAGTCATGAGCCCCGCCCTGGCCTCAGGTCAGTCCAGTCATGAGCCCCGCCCTGGCCTGAGGTCAGTCCAGTCATAAGCCCCGCCCTCGCCTCAGGTCAGACCAGTCATGAGCCCCGCCCTCGCCTCAGGTCAGTCCAGTGATGAGCCCCGCCCTTGCCTCAGGTCAGTCCAGTCATAAGCCCCGCCCTCGCCTCAGGTCGGTCCAGTCATGAGCCCCGCCCTGGCCTCAGGTCAGTCCAGTCATAAGCCCCGCCCTCGCCTCAGGTCAGACCAGTCATGAGCCCCGCCCTCGCCTCAGGTCAGTCCAGTCATAAGCCCCGCCCTCGCCTCAGGTCGGTCCAGTCATAAGCCCCGCCCTCGCCTCAGGTGAGACCAGTCATGAGCCCCGCCCTCGCCTCAGGTCAGTCCAGTCATAAGCCCCGCCCTCGCCTCAGGTCAGACCAGTCATGAGCCCCGCCCTCGCCTCAGGTCAGTCCAGTCATGAGCCCCTCCCTCGCCTCAGGTCAGTCCAGTCATAAGCCCCGCCCTCGCCTCAGGTCGGTCCAGTCATGAGCCCCGCCCTCGCCTCAGGTCAGTCCAGTCATGAGCCCCGCCCTGGCCTCAGGTCAGTCCAGTCATAAGCCCCGCCCTCGCCTCAGGTCAGTCCAGTCATGAGCCCCGCCCTCGCCTCAGGTCAGTCCAGTCATAAGCCCCGCCCTCGCCTCAGGTCATACCAGTCATGAGCCCCGCCCTGGCCTCAGGTAAGTCCAGTCATAAGCCCCGCCCTCGCCTCAGGTCAGTCCAGTCATGAGCCCCGCCCTGGCCTCAGGTCAGTCCAGTCATGAGCCCCGCCCTCGCCTCAGGTCAGACCAGTCATGAGCCCCGCCCTCGCCTCAGGTCAGTCCAGTCATAAGCCCCGCCTTCGCCTCAGGTCAGTCCAGTGATGAGCCCCGCCCTCGCCTCAGGTCAGTCCACTCATCAGCCCCGCCCTGGCCTCAGGTCAGTCCAGTCATAAGCCCCGCCTTCGCCTCAGGTCAGTCCAGTGATGAGCCCCGCCCTCGCCTCAGGTCAGTCCAGTCATGAGCCCCGCCCTGGCCTCAGGTCAGTCCAGTCATGAGCCCCGCCCTGGCCTCAGGTCAGTCCAGTCAAGAGCCCCGCCCTCGCCTCAGGTCAGTCCAGTCATGGGCCCCGCCCTGGCCTCAGGTCAGTCCAGTCATGAGCCCCGCCCTCGCCTCAGGTCAGTCCAGTCATAAGCCCCGCCCTCACCTCAGGTCAGTCCAGTCATGAGCCCCACCCTCGCCTCAGGTCAGTCCAGTCAGATGCCCCGCCCTCGCCTCAGGTCAGACAGGTCATGAGCCCCGCCCTCGCCTCAGGTCAGTCCAGTCATGAGCCCCGCCCTAGCCTCAGGTCAGTCCAGTCATAAGCCCCCGCCCTCGCCTAAGGTCAATCCAGTCATGAGCCCCGCCCTAGCCTCAGGTCAGTCCAGTCATAAGCCCCGCCCTCGCTTCAGGGCTATCCAGTCATGAGCCCCGCCCTGGCCTCAGGTCAGTCCAGTCATGAGCCCCGCCCTGGCCTGAGGTCAGTCCAGTCATAAGCCCCGCCCTCGCCTCAGGTCAGACCAGTCATGAGCCCCGCCCTCGCCTCAGGTCAGTCCAGTGATGAGCCCCGCCCTTGCCTCAGGTCAGTCCAGTCATAAGCCCCGCCCTCGCCTCAGGTCGGTCCAGTCATGAGCCCCGCCCTGGCCTCAGGTCAGTCCAGTCATAAGCCCCGCCCTCGCCTCAGGTCAGACCAGTCATGAGCCCCGCCCTCGCCTCAGGTCAGTCCAGTCATAAGCCCCGCCCTCGCCTCAGGTCGGTCCAGTCATAAGCCCCGCCCTCGCCTCAGGTGAGACCAGTCATGAGCCCCGCCCTCGCCTCAGGTCAGTCCAGTCATAAGCCCCGCCCTCGCCTCAGGTCAGACCAGTCATGAGCCCCGCCCTCGCCTCAGGTCAGTCCAGTCATGAGCCCCTCCCTCGCCTCAGGTCAGTCCAGTCATAAGCCCCGCCCTCGCCTCAGGTCGGTCCAGTCATGAGCCCCGCCCTCGCCTCAGGTCAGTCCAGTCATGAGCCCCGCCCTGGCCTCAGGTCAGTCCAGTCATAAGCCCCGCCCTCGCCTCAGGTCAGTCCAGTCATGAGCCCCGCCCTCGCCTCAGGTCAGTCCAGTCATAAGCCCCGCCCTCGCCTCAGGTCATACCAGTCATGAGCCCCGCCCTGGCCTCAGGTAAGTCCAGTCATAAGCCCCGCCCTCGCCTCAGGTCAGTCCAGTCATGAGCCCCGCCCTGGCCTCAGGTCAGTCCAGTCATGAGCCCCGCCCTCGCCTCAGGTCAGACCAGTCATGAGCCCCGCCCTCGCCTCAGGTCAGTCCAGTCATAAGCCCCGCCTTCGCCTCAGGTCAGTCCAGTGATGAGCCCCGCCCTCGCCTCAGGTCAGTCCACTCATCAGCCCCGCCCTGGCCTCAGGTCAGTCCAGTCATAAGCCCCGCCTTCGCCTCAGGTCAGTCCAGTGATGAGCCCCGCCCTCGCCTCAGGTCAGTCCAGTCATGAGCCCCGCCCTGGCCTCAGGTCAGTCCAGTCATGAGCCCCGCCCTGGCCTCAGGTCAGTCCAGTCAAGAGCCCCGCCCTCGCCTCAGGTCAGTCCAGTCATGGGGCCCGCCCTCGCCTCAGGTCAGTCCAGTCATAAGCCCCGCCCTCGCCTCAGGTCAGTCCAGTCATGAGCCCCACCCTCGCCTCAGGTCAGTCCAGTCAGATGCCCCGCCCTCGCCTCAGGTCAGACAGGTCATGAGCCCCGCCCTCGCCTCAGGTCAGTCCAGTCATAAGCCCCGCCTTCGCCTCAGGTCAGTCCAGTGATGAGCCCCGCCCTCGCCTCAGGTCAGTCCACTCATCAGCCCCGCCCTGGCCTCAGGTCAGTCCAGTCATAAGCCCCGCCTTCGCCTCAGGTCAGTCCAGTGATGAGCCCCGCCCTCGCCTCAGGTCAGTCCAGTCATGAGCCCCGCCCTGGCCTCAGGTCAGTCCAGTCATGAGCCCCGCCCTGGCCTCAGGTCAGTCCAGTCAAGAGCCCCGCCCTGGCGTCAGGTCAGTCCAGTCATGAGCCCCGCCCTCGCCTCAGGTCAGTCCAGTCATAAGCCCCGCCCTCGCCTCAGGTCAGTCCAGTCATGAGCCCCACCCTCGCCTCAGGTCAGTCCAGTCAGATGCCCCGCCCTCGCCTCAGGTCAGACAGGTCATGAGCCCCGCCCTCGCCTCAGGTCAGTCCAGTGATGAGCCCCGCCCTCGCCTCAGGTCAGTCCAGTCATAAGCCCCGCCCTCGCCTCAGGTCGGTCCAGTCATGAGCCCCGCCCTGGATTCAGGTCAGTCCAGTCATAAGCCCCGCCCTCGCCTCAGGTCAGTCCAGTCATGAGCCCCGCCCTGGACTCAGGTCAGTCCAGTCATAAGCCCCGCCCTGGCCTCAGGTCAGTCCAGTCATAAGCCCCGCCCTCGCCTCAGGTCAGACCAGTCATAAGCCCCGCCCTCGCCTCAGGTCAGTCCAGTCATGAGCCCCGCCCTGGCCTCAGGTCAGTCCAGTCATGAGCCCCGCCCTGGCCTGAGGTCAGTCCAGTCATAAGCCCCGCCCTCGCCTCAGGTCAGACCAGTCATGAGCCCCGCCCTCGCCTCAGGTCAGTCCAGTGATGAGCCCCGCCCTCGCCTCAGGTCAGTCCAGTCATAAGCCCCGCCCTCGCCTCAGGTCGGTCCAGTCATGAGCCCCGCCCTGGCCTCAGGTCAGTCCAGTCATAAGCCCCGCCCTCGCCTCAGGTCAGACCAGTCATGAGCCCCGCCCTCGCCTCAGGTCAGTCCAGTCATAAGCCCCGCCCTCGCCTCAGGTCGGTCCAGTCATAAGCCCCGCCCTGGCCTCAGGTCAGCCCAGTCATAAGCCCCGCCCTCGCCTCAGGTCAGACCAGTCATGAGCACCGCCCTAGCCTCAGGTCAGTCCAGTCATAAGCCCCCGCCCTCGCCTAAGGTCAGTCCAGTCATGAGCCCCGCCCTAGCCTCAGGTCAGTCCAGTCATAAGCCCCGCCCTCGCCTCAGGTCAGTCCAGTCATGAGCCCCGCCCTCGCCTCAGGTCAGTCCAGTCATAAGCCCCGCCCTCGCCTCAGGTCGGTCCAGTCATGAGCCCCCCCTCGCCTCAGGTCAGTCCAGTCATGAGCCCCGCCCTGGCCTCAGGTCAGTCCAGTCATGAGCCCCGCCCTGGCCTCAGGTCAGTCCAGTCATAAGCCCCGCCCTCTCCTCAGGTCAGTACAGTCATGAGCCCCGCCCTCGCCTCAGGTCAGTCCAGTCATGAGCCCCGCCCTCGCCTCAGGTCAGTCCAGTCATAAGCCCCGCCCTCGCCTCAGGTCGGTCCAGTCATGAGCCCCGCCCTCACCTCAAGTCAGTCCAGTCATGAGCCCCGCCCTGGCCTCAGGTCAGTCCAGTCATAAGCCCCGCCCTCGCCTCAGGTCAGTCCAGTCATAAGCCCCGCCCTCGCCTCAGGTCAGACCAGTCATGAGCCCCGCCCTCGCCTCAGGTCAGTCCAGTGATGAGCCCCGCCCTCGCCTCAGGTCTGTCCAGTCATAAGCCCGGCCCTCGCCTCAGGTCGGTCCAGTCATGAGCCCCGCCCTCGCCTCAGGTCAGTCCAGTCATGAGCCCCGCCCTGGCCTCAGGTCAGTCCAGTCATGAGCCCCGCCCTCGCCTCAGGTCAGTCCAGTCATGAGCCGCGCCCTGGCCTCAGGTCAGTCCAGTCATAAGCCCCGCCCTGGCCTCAGGTCAGTCCAGTCATAAGCCCCGCCCTCGCCTCAGGTCAGACCAGTCATGAGCCCCGCCCTCGCCTCAGGTCAGTCCAGTGATGAGCCCCGCCCTCGCCTCAGGTCAGTCCAGTCATAAGCCCCGCCCTCGCCTCATGTCGGTCCAGTCATGAGCCCCGCCCTCGCCTCAGGTCAGTCCAGTCATGAGCCCCGCCCTGGCCTCAGGTCAGTCCAGTCATAAGCCCCGCCCTCGCCTCAGGTCAGTCCAGTCATGAGCCCCGCCCTGGCCTCAGGTCAGTCCAGTCATAAGCCCCGCCCTCGCCTCAGGTCAGTCCAGTCATGAGCCCCGCCCTGGCCTCAGGTCAGTCCAGTCATAAGCCCCGCCCTCGCCTCAGGTCAGACCAGTCATGAGCCCCGCCCTCGCCTCAGGTCAGTCCAGTCATAAGCCCCGCCCTCGCCTCAGGTCAGTCCAGTCATGAGCCCCGCCCTGGTCTCAGGTCAGTCCACTCATGAGCCCCGCCCTCGCCTCAGGTCAGTCCAGCCATGAGCCTCGCCCTGGCCTCAGGTCAGTCCAGTCATGAGCCCCGCCCTGGCCTCAGGTCAGTCCAGTCAAGAGCCCCGACCTCGCCTCAGGTCAGTCCAGTCATAAGCCCCGCCTTCGCCTCAGGTCAGTCCAGTGATGAGCCCCGCCCTCGCCTCAGGTCAGTCCACTCATGAGCCCCGCCCTCGCCTCAGGTCAGTCCAGTCATAAGCCCTGCCTTCGCCTCAGGTCAGTCCAGTGATGAGCACCGCCCTGGCCTCAGGTCAGTCCAGTCATGAGCCCCGCCCTCGCCTCAGGTCAGTCCAGTCATGAGCCCCGCCCTGGCCTCAGGTCAGTCCAGTCATGAGCCCCGCCCTGGCCTCAGGTCAGTCCAGTCAAGAGCCCCGCCCTCGCCTCAGGTCAGTCCAGTCATGGGCCCCGCCCTGGCCTCAGGTCAGTCCAGTCATGAGCCCCGCCCTCGCCTCAGGTCAGTCCAGTCATGAGCCCCGCCCTGGCCTCAGGTCAGTCCAGTAAGATGCCCCGCCCTCGCCTCAGGTCAGACCAGTCATGAGCCCCGCCCTCGCCTCAGGTCAGTCCAGTGATGAGCCCCGCCCTCGCCTCAGGTCAGTCCAGTCATAAGCCCCGCCCTCGCCTCAGGTCGGTCCAGTCATGAGCCCCGCCCTGGATTCAGGTCAGTCCAGTCATAAGCCCCGCCCTCGCCTCAGGTCAGTCCAGTCATAAGCCCCGCCCTGGCCTCAGGTCAGTCCAGTCATGAGCCCCGCCCTGGCCTCAGGTCAGTCCAGTCATAAGCCCCGCCCTGGCCTCAGGTCAGTCCAGTCATAAGCCCCGCCCTCGCCTCAGGTCAGTCCAGTCATGAGCCCCGCCCTGGTCTCAGGTCAGTCCACTCATGAGCCCCGCCCTCGCCTCAGGTCAGTCCAGTCATGAGCCCCGCCCTCGCCTCAGGTCAGTCCAGTCATAAGCCCCTCCCTCGCCTCAGGTCAGACCAGTCATGAGCCCCGCCCTCGCCTCAGGTCAGTCCAGTGATGAGCCCCGCCCTCGCCTCAGGTCTGTCCAGTCATGAGCCCCGCCCTCGCCTCAGGTCGGTCCAGTCATGAGCCCCGCCCTCGCCTCAGGTCAGTCCAGTCATGAGCCCCGCCCTGGCCTCAGGTCAGTCCAGTCATGAGCCCCGTCCTCGCCTCAGGTCAGTCCAGTCATGAGCCCCGCCCTGGCCTCAGGTCAGTCCAGTCATAAGCCCCGCCCTGGCCTCAGGTCAGTCCAGTCATAGGCCCCACCCTCGCCTCAGGTCAGACCAGTCATGAGCCCCGCCCTAGCCTCAGGTCAGTCCAGTCATAAGCCCCCGCCCTCGCCTAAGGTCAGTCCAGTCATGAGCCCCGCCCTAGCCTCAGGTCAGTCCAGTCATAAGCCCCGCCCTCGCCTCAGGTCAGTCCAGTCATGAGCCCCGCCCTGGCCTCAGGTCAGTCCAGTCATGAGCCCCGCCCTGGCCTGAGGTCAGACCAGTCATGAGCCCCGCCCTCGCCTCAGGTCAGTCCAGTCATGAGCCCCGCCCTCGCCTCAGGTCAGTCCAGTCATAAGCCCCACCCTCGCCTCAGGTCAGACCAGTCATGAGCCCCGCCCTCGCCTCAGGTCAGTCCAGTCATGAGCCCCGCCCTCGCCTCAGGTCAGTCCAGTCATGAGCCCCGCCCTAGCCTCAGGTCAGTCCAGTCATAAGCCCCCGCCCTCGCCTAAGGTCAATCCAGTCATGAGCCCCGCCCTAGCCTCAGGTCAGTCCAGTCATAAGCCCCGCCCTCGCCTCAGGTCAGTCCAGTCATGAGCCCCGCCCTGGCCTCAGGTCAGTCCAGTCATGAGCCCCGCCCTGGCCTGAGGTCAGTCCAGTCATAAGCCCCGCCCTCGCCTCAGGTCAGACCAGTCATGAGCCCCGCCCTCGCCTCAGGTCAGTCCAGTCATGAGCCCCGCCCTCGCCTCAGGTCAGTCCAGTCATGAGCCCCGCCCTAGCCTCAGGTCAGTCCAGTCATAAGCCCCCGCCCTCGCCTAAGGTCAATCCAGTCATGAGCCCCGCCCTAGCCTCAGGTCAGTCCAGTCATAAGCCCCGCCCTCGCCTCAGGGCTATCCAGTCATGAGCCCCGCCCTGGCCTCAGGTCAGTCCAGTCATGAGCCCCGCCCTGGCCTGAGGTCAGTCCAGTCATAAGCCCCGCCCTCGCCTCAGGTCAGACCAGTCATGAGCCCCGCCCTCGCCTCAGGTCAGTCCAGTGATGAGCCCCGCCCTTGCCTCAGGTCAGTCCAGTCATAAGCCCCGCCCTCGCCTCAGGTCGGTCCAGTCATGAGCCCCGCCCTGGCCTCAGGTCAGTCCAGTCATAAGCCCCGCCCTCGCCTCAGGTCAGACCAGTCATGAGCCCCGCCCTCGCCTCAGGTCAGTCCAGTCATAAGCCCCGCCCTCGCCTCAGGTCGGTCCAGTCATAAGCCCCGCCCTCGCCTCAGGTGAGACCAGTCATGAGCCCCGCCCTCGCCTCAGGTCAGTCCAGTCATAAGCCCCGCCCTCGCCTCAGGTCAGACCAGTCATGAGCCCCGCCCTCGCCTCAGGTCAGTCCAGTCATGAGCCCCTCCCTCGCCTCAGGTCAGTCCAGTCATAAGCCCCGCCCTCGCCTCAGGTCGGTCCAGTCATGAGCCCCGCCCTCGCCTCAGGTCAGTCCAGTCATGAGCCCCGCCCTGGCCTCAGGTCAGTCCAGTCATAAGCCCCGCCCTCGCCTCAGGTCAGTCCAGTCATGAGCCCCGCCCTCGCCTCAGGTCAGTCCAGTCATAAGCCCCGCCCTCGCCTCAGGTCATACCAGTCATGAGCCCCGCCCTGGCCTCAGGTAAGTCCAGTCATAAGCCCCGCCCTCGCCTCAGGTCAGTCCAGTCATGAGCCCCGCCCTGGCCTCAGGTCAGTCCAGTCATGAGCCCCGCCCTCGCCTCAGGTCAGACCAGTCATGAGCCCCGCCCTCGCCTCAGGTCAGTCCAGTCATAAGCCCCGCCTTCGCCTCAGGTCAGTCCAGTGATGAGCCCCGCCCTCGCCTCAGGTCAGTCCACTCATCAGCCCCGCCCTGGCCTCAGGTCAGTCCAGTCATAAGCCCCGCCTTCGCCTCAGGTCAGTCCAGTGATGAGCCCCGCCCTCGCCTCAGGTCAGTCCAGTCATGAGCCCCGCCCTGGCCTCAGGTCAGTCCAGTCATGAGCCCCGCCCTGGCCTCAGGTCAGTCCAGTCAAGAGCCCCGCCCTCGCCTCAGGTCAGTCCAGTCATGGGCCCCGCCCTGGCCTCAGGTCAGTCCAGTCATGAGCCCCGCCCTCGCCTCAGGTCAGTCCAGTCATAAGCCCCGCCCTCGCCTCAGGTCAGTCCAGTCATGAGCCCCACCCTCGCCTCAGGTCAGTCCAGTCAGATGCCCCGCCCTCGCCTCAGGTCAGACAGGTCATGAGCCCCGCCCTCGCCTCAGGTCAGTCCAGTCATGAGCCCCGCCCTAGCCTCAGGTCAGTCCAGTCATAAGCCCCCGCCCTCGCCTAAGGTCAATCCAGTCATGAGCCCCGCCCTAGCCTCAGGTCAGTCCAGTCATAAGCCCCGCCCTCGCTTCAGGGCTATCCAGTCATGAGCCCCGCCCTGGCCTCAGGTCAGTCCAGTCATGAGCCCCGCCCTGGCCTGAGGTCAGTCCAGTCATAAGCCCCGCCCTCGCCTCAGGTCAGACCAGTCATGAGCCCCGCCCTCGCCTCAGGTCAGTCCAGTGATGAGCCCCGCCCTTGCCTCAGGTCAGTCCAGTCATAAGCCCCGCCCTCGCCTCAGGTCGGTCCAGTCATGAGCCCCGCCCTGGCCTCAGGTCAGTCCAGTCATAAGCCCCGCCCTCGCCTCAGGTCAGACCAGTCATGAGCCCCGCCCTCGCCTCAGGTCAGTCCAGTCATAAGCCCCGCCCTCGCCTCAGGTCGGTCCAGTCATAAGCCCCGCCCTCGCCTCAGGTGAGACCAGTCATGAGCCCCGCCCTCGCCTCAGGTCAGTCCAGTCATAAGCCCCGCCCTCGCCTCAGGTCAGACCAGTCATGAGCCCCGCCCTCGCCTCAGGTCAGTCCAGTCATGAGCCCCTCCCTCGCCTCAGGTCAGTCCAGTCATAAGCCCCGCCCTCGCCTCAGGTCGGTCCAGTCATGAGCCCCGCCCTCGCCTCAGGTCAGTCCAGTCATGAGCCCCGCCCTGGCCTCAGGTCAGTCCAGTCATAAGCCCCGCCCTCGCCTCAGGTCAGTCCAGTCATGAGCCCCGCCCTCGCCTCAGGTCAGTCCAGTCATAAGCCCCGCCCTCGCCTCAGGTCATACCAGTCATGAGCCCCGCCCTGGCCTCAGGTAAGTCCAGTCATAAGCCCCGCCCTCGCCTCAGGTCAGTCCAGTCATGAGCCCCGCCCTGGCCTCAGGTCAGTCCAGTCATGAGCCCCGCCCTCGCCTCAGGTCAGACCAGTCATGAGCCCCGCCCTCGCCTCAGGTCAGTCCAGTCATAAGCCCCGCCTTCGCCTCAGGTCAGTCCAGTGATGAGCCCCGCCCTCGCCTCAGGTCAGTCCACTCATCAGCCCCGCCCTGGCCTCAGGTCAGTCCAGTCATAAGCCCCGCCTTCGCCTCAGGTCAGTCCAGTGATGAGCCCCGCCCTCGCCTCAGGTCAGTCCAGTCATGAGCCCCGCCCTGGCCTCAGGTCAGTCCAGTCATGAGCCCCGCCCTGGCCTCAGGTCAGTCCAGTCAAGAGCCCCGCCCTCGCCTCAGGTCAGTCCAGTCATGGGCCCCGCCCTGGCCTCAGGTCAGTCCAGTCATGAGCCCCGCCCTCGCCTCAGGTCAGTCCAGTCATAAGCCCCGCCCTCGCCTCAGGTCAGTCCAGTCATGAGCCCCACCCTCGCCTCAGGTCAGTCCAGTCAGATGCCCCGCCCTCGCCTCAGGTCAGACAGGTCATGAGCCCCGCCCTCGCCTCAGGTCAGTCCAGTGATGAGCCCCGCCCTCGCCTCAGGTCAGTCCAGTCATAAGCCCCGCCCTCGCCTCAGGTCGGTCCAGTCATGAGCCCCGCCCTGGATTCAGGTCAGTCCAGTCATAAGCCCCGCCCTCGCCTCAGGTCAGTCCAGTCATGAGCCCCGCCCTGGACTCAGGTCAGTCCAGTCATAAGCCCCGCCCTGGCCTCAGGTCAGTCCAGTCATAAGCCCCGCCCTCGCCTCAGGTCAGACCAGTCATAAGCCCCGCCCTCGCCTCAGGTCAGTCCAGTCATGAGCCCCGCCCTGGCCTCAGGTCAGTCCAGTCATGAGCCCCGCCCTGGCCTGAGGTCAGTCCAGTCATAAGCCCCGCCCTCGCCTCAGGTCAGACCAGTCATGAGCCCCGCCCTCGCCTCAGGTCAGTCCAGTGATGAGCCCCGCCCTCGCCTCAGGTCAGTCCAGTCATAAGCCCCGCCCTCGCCTCAGGTCGGTCCAGTCATGAGCCCCGCCCTGGCCTCAGGTCAGTCCAGTCATAAGCCCCGCCCTCGCCTCAGGTCAGACCAGTCATGAGCCCCGCCCTCGCCTCAGGTCAGTCCAGTCATAAGCCCCGCCCTCGCCTCAGGTCGGTCCAGTCATAAGCCCCGCCCTGGCCTCAGGTCAGCCCAGTCATAAGCCCCGCCCTCGCCTCAGGTCAGACCAGTCATGAGCCCCGCCCTAGCCTCAGGTCAGTCCAGTCATAAGCCCCCGCCCTCGCCTAAGGTCAGTCCAGTCATGAGCCCCGCCCTAGCCTCAGGTCAGTCCAGTCATAAGCCCCGCCCTCGCCTCAGGTCAGTCCAGTCATGAGCCCCGCCCTCGCCTCAGGTCAGTCCAGTCATAAGCCCCGCCCTCGCCTCAGGTCGGTCCAGTCATGAGCCCCCCCTCGCCTCAGGTCAGTCCAGTCATGAGCCCCGCCCTGGCCTCAGGTCAGTCCAGTCATAAGCCCCGCCCTCGCCTCAGCTCAGTCCAGTGATGAACCCCGCCCTGGCCTCAGGTCAGTCCAGTCATAAGCCCCGCCCTCGCCTCAGGTCAGTCCAGTCATGAGCCCCGCCCTGGCCTCAGGTCAGTCCAGTCATGAGCCCCGACCTGGCCTCAGGTCAGTCCAGTCATGAGCCCCGCCCTCGCCTCAGGTCGGTCCTGTCATGAGCCCCGCCCTCGCCTCAGGTCAGTCCAGTCATGAGCCCCGCCCTAGCCTCAGGTCAGTCCAGTCATAAGCCCCCGCCCTCGCCTCAGGTCAGTCCAGTCATGAGCCCCGCCATAGCCTCAGGTCAGTCCAGTCATAAGCCCCGCCCTCGCCTCAGGTCAGTCCAGTCATGAGCCCCGCCCTGGCCTCAGGTCAGTCCAGTCAAAAGCCCCGCCCTCGCCTCAGGTCAGTCCAGTCATGAGCCGCGCCCTCGCCTCAGGTCAGTCCAGTCATGAGCCCCGCCCTGGCCTCAGGTCAGTCCAGTCATGAGCCCCGCCCTGGCCTCAGGTCAGTCCACTCATGAGCCCCGCCCTGGCCTCAGGTCAGTCCAGTCATAAGCCCTGCCTTCGCCTCAGGTCAGTCCAGTCATGAGCCCCGCCCTGGCTTCAGGTCAGTCCACTCATGAGCCCCGCCCTGGCCTCAGGTCAGTCCAGTCATAAGCCCCGCCTTCGCCTCAGGTTAGTCCAGTCATGAGCGCCGCCCTGGCCTCAGGTCAGTCCAGTCAAGAGCCCCGCCCTCGCCTCAGGTCAGTCCAGTCATGGGCCCCGCCCTGGCCTCAGGTCAGTCCAGTCATGAGCCCCGCCCTGGCCTCAGGTCAGTCCAGTCACAAGCCCCGCCCTCGCCTCAGGTCAGTCCAGTCATGAGCCCCGCCCTCGCCTCAGGTCAGTCCAGTCATGAGCCCCGCCCTGGCCTCAGGTCAGTCCAGTCATAAGCCCCGCCCTCGCCTCAGCTCAGTCCAGTGATGAACCCCGCCCTGGCCTCAGGTCAGTCCAGTCATAAGCCCCGCCCTCGCCTCAGGTCAGTCCAGTCATGAGCCCCGCCCTGGCCTCAGGTCAGTCCAGTCATGAGCCCCGCCCTGGCCTCAGGTCAGTCCAGTCATGAGCCCCGCCCTCGCCTCAGGTCGGTCCAGTCATGAGCCCCGCCCTCGGCTCAGGTCAGTCCAGTCATGAGCCCCGCCCTGGCCTCAGGTCAGTCCAGTCATAAGCCCCCGCCCTCGCCTCAGGTCAGTCCAGTCATGAGCCCCGCCCTCGCCTCAGGTCAGTCCAGTCATAAGCCCCGCCCTCGCCTCAGGTCAGTCCAGTCATGAGCCCCGCCCTGGCCTCAGGTCAGTCCAGTCATGAGCCCCGCCCTGGCCTCAGGTCGGTCCAGTCATAAGCCCCGCCCTCGCCTCAGGTCAGACCAGTCATGAGCCCCGCCCTCGCCTCAGGTCAGTCCAGTCATGAGCCCCGCCCTCGCCTCAGGTCAGTCCAGTCATAAGCCCCGCCCTCGCATCAGGTCAGTCCAGTCATGAGCCCCGCCCTGGCCTCAGGTCAGTCCAGTCATGAGCCCCGCCCTGGCCTCAGGTCAGTCCAGTCATAAGCCCCGCCCTCGCCTCAGGTCGGTTCAGTCATGAGCCCCGCCCTGGCCTCAGGTCAGTCCAGTCATAAGCCCCGCCCTGGCCTCAGGTCAGTCCAGTCATAAGCCCCGCCCTCGCCTCAGGTCAGTCCAGTCATGAGCCCCGCCCTCGCATCAGGTCAGTCCAGTCATGAGCCCCGCCCTGGCCTCAGGTCAGTCCAGTCATAAGCCCCGCCCTCGCCTCAGGTCAGTCCAGTCATGAGCCCCGCCCTCGCCTCAGGTCAGTCCAGTCATGAGCCCCGCCCTGGCCTCAGGTCAGTCCAGTCATAAGCCCCGCCCTGGCCTCAGTTCAGTCCAGTCATGAGCCCCGCCCTCACCTCAGGTCAGTCCAGTCATAAGCCCCCGCCCTCGCCTCAGGTCAGTCCAGTGATGAGCCCCGCCCTGGCCTCAGGTCAGTCCAGTCATAAGCCCCGCCCGCGCCTCAGGTCGGTCCAGTCATGAGCCCCGCCCTGGACTCAGGTCAGTCCAGTCATAAGCCCCGCCCTCGCCTCAGGTCAGTCCAGTCATGAGCCCCGCCCTCGCCTCAGGTCAGTCCAGTCATGAGCCCCGCCCTCGCCTCAGGTCAGTCCAGTCATAAGCCCCGCCCTCGCCTCAGGTAAGTCCAGTCATGAGCCCCGCCCTCGCCTCAGGTCAGTCCAGTCATGAGCCCTGCACTGGCCTCAGGTCAGTCCAGTCATGAGCCCCGCCCTGGCTTCAGGTCAGTCCAGTCATGAGCCCCGCCCTAGCCTCAGGTCAGTCCAGTCATGAGCCCCGCCCTGGCCTCAGGTCAGTCCAGTCATGAGCCCCGCCCTCGCCTCAGGTCAGTCAAAAACCTCTTCTCTGGAGGGACAGAAGATCCAGGACCTCTTCTCTCATGGGACAAAAGATTCAGGACCTCTTCTCTGGTGGGATAGAAGATCCAGGACCTCTTCTCTTGTGGGACAAAAAATCTAGGACCTCTTCTCTGGACGGACATAAGATCCAGGACCTCTTCTCTGGTGGGACAGAAGTTCCAGGACCTCTTCTCTGGAGGGACAGAGGATCCAGGACCTCTTTTTTGGTGGGACAGAAGATCCAGGACCTTTTCACTGGTGGGACAGAAGATCCAGAACCTCCTCTCTGGTGGGACGGAAGAACCTCTTCTCTGGTGGGACAGAAGATCAAGGACCTCTTCTCTGGCGGGACAGAAGATCCAGGACCTCTTCTCTGGGGGAACATAAGCAGAAGATCCAGGACCTCTTCTCTGGAGGGACATAAGATCCACGACCTCTTCTCAAGAGGGACAGAAGATCCAGACAGAAGATCCAGGACCTCTTCTCTGGTGGGACAGAAGATCCAGGACCTCTTCTCTGGAGGGACAGAAGATCCAGGACCTCTTCTCTGGAGGGACAGAAGATCCAGGACCTCTTCTCTGGAGGGACAGAAGATCCAGGACCTCTTCTCTGGTGGGACAGAAGATCCAGGACCTCTTCTCTGGAGGGATAGAAGATCCAGGACCTCTTCTCTGGAGGGACAGAAGATCCAGGACCTCTTCTCTGGAGGGACAGAAGATCCAGGACCTCTTCTCTGGTGGGACAGAAGATCCGGGACCTCTTCTCTGGAGGGACAGAAGATCCAGGACCTCTTCTCTGGTGGGAGAGAAGATCCAGGACCTTTTCTCTGGTGGGACAGAAGATCCAGGACCTCTTTTCTGGTGGGACAGAAGATCCAGGACCTATTCTCTGGAGGGACAGAAGATCCCAGACCTCTTCTCTTTTTGGACAGAAGATCCAGGACCTCTTCTATGGTGGGACAAAAAATCTAGGACCTCTTCTCTGGAGGGACAGAAGATCCAGGACCTCTTCTCTGGTGGGACAGAAGATCCAGGACCTCTTCTCTGGAGGGACAGAAGATCCAGGACCTCTTTTTTGGTGGGACAGAAGATCCAGGACCTCTTCTCTGGAGGGACAGAAGATCCAGGACCTCTTCTCTGGAGGGACAGAAGATCCAGGACCTCTTCTTTGGTGGGACAGAAGATCCAGGACCTCTTCTCTGGAGGGACATAAGATACAGGACCTCTTCTCTGGAGGGATATAAGATCCAGGACCTCTTCACTGGAGGGACATTAGATCCAGGACCTCTTCTCTGGAGGGATATAAGATCCAGGACCTCTTCTTTGGTGGGACAGAAGATCCAGGACCTCTTCTCTGGTGGGACAGAAGAACCTCTTCTCTGGTGGGACAGAAGATCCAGGACCTCTTCTCTGGAGGGGCAGAAGATCCAGGACCTCTTCTCTGGTGGGACAAAAGATCCAGGACCTCTTCTCTGGAGGGACAGAAGATCCAGGACCTCTTCTCTGGTGGGACAGAAGATCCGGGACCTCTTCTCTGGAGGGACAGAAGATCCAGGACCTCTTCTCTGGTGGGAGAGAAGATCCAGGACCTTTTCTCTGGTGGGACAGAAGATCCAGGACCTCTTTTCTGGTGGGACAGAAGATCCAGGACCTATTCTCTGGAGGGACAGAAGATCCCAGACCTCTTCTCTTTTTGGACAGAAGATCCAGGACCTCTTCTATGGTGGGACAAAAAATCTAGGACCTCTTCTCTGGAGGGACAGAAGATCCAGGACCTCTTCTCTGGTGGGACAGAAGATCCAGGACCTCTTCTCTGGAGGGACAGAAGATCCAGGACCTCTTTTTTGGTGGGACAGAAGATCCAGGACCTCTTCTCTGGAGGGACAGAAGATCCAGGACCTCTTCTCTGGAGGGACAGAAGATCCAGGACCTCTTCTTTGGTGGGACAGAAGATCCAGGACCTCTTCTCTGGAGGGACATAAGATACAGGACCTCTTCTCTGGAGGGATATAAGATCCAGGACCTCTTCACTGGAGGGACATTAGATCCAGGACCTCTTCTCTGGAGGGATATAAGATCCAGGACCTCTTCTTTGGTGGGACAGAAGATCCAGGACCTCTTCTCTGGTGGGACAGAAGAACCTCTTCTCTGGTGGGACAGAAGATCCAGGACCTCTTCTCTGGAGGGGCAGAAGATCCAGGACCTCTTCTCTGGTGGGACAAAAGATCCAGGACCTCTTCTCTGGGGGGACATAAGCAGAAGATCCAGGACCTCTTCTCTGGAGGGACATAAGATCCACGACCTCTTCTATGGAGGGACATAAGATCCAGGACCTCTTCTCTGGTCGAACTGAAGATCCAGGACCTCTTATCTGGTGGGAGAGAAGATCCAGGACCTCTTTTCTGGTGGGACAGAAGATCCAGGACCTCTTCTCTGGAGGGAAAGAAGATCCAGGACCTCTTCTTTGGTGGGACAAAAGATCCAGGACCTCTTCTCTGGAGAGACATAAGATCCAGGACATCTTCTCTGGAGGGACAGAAGATCCAGGACCTCTTCTCTGGAGGGACATAAGATCCAGGACCTCTTCTTTGGTGGGACAGAAGATCCAGGACCTCTTCTCTGGTGGTACAGATGATCCAGGACCTCTTCTCTGGAGGGACAGAAGATCCAGGACCTCTTCTCTGGTGGGACAGAAGATCCAGGACCTATTCTCAGGAGGGACAGAAGATCCCGGACCTCTTCTCTGGTGGGACAGAAGATCCAGGACCTCTTCTCTGGTGGGACAGAAGAACCTCTTCTCTGGTGGGACAGAAGATCCAGGACCTCTTCTCTGGAGGGGCAGAAGATCCAGGACCTCTTCTCTGGTGGGACATAAGATCCACGACCTCTTCTATGGAGGGACATAAGATAAAGGACCTCTTCTCTGGTGGAACTGAAGATCCAGGACCTCTTATCTGGTGGGAGAGAAGATCCAGGACCTCTTTTCTGGTGGGACAGAAGATCCAGGACCTCTTCTCTGGAGAGACATAAGATCCAGGACCTCTTCTCTGGAGGGACATAAGATCCAGGACCTCTTCTTTGTTGGGACAGAACATCCAGGACCTCTTCTCTGGAGGGACAGAAGATCCAGGACCTCTTCTCTGGAGGGACATAAGAAGAAGATCCAGGACCTCTTCTCTGGAGAGACATAAGATCCAGGACCTCTTCTCTGGAGGGACAGAAGATCCAGGACCTCTTCTCTGGTGGGAAAGAAGATCAAAGACCTCTTCTCTGGAGGGACAGAAGATCCAGGACCTCTTCACTGGTGGGACAGAAGATCCAGGATCTCTTCTCTGGTGGGACAGAAGATCAAGGACCTCTTCTCTGGAGGGACATAAGAATCAGGACCTCTTCTCTGGAGGGACAGAAGATCCAGGACCTCTTCTGTGGTGGGACAGAAGAGACAGGACCTCTTCTCTGGTGGGACAGAAGATCCAGGACCTCTTCTCTGGAGGGACAGAAGATCCAGGACCTCTTCTTTGGTGGGACAGAAGATCCAGGACCTGTTCTCTGGTGGGACAGAAGATCCAGGACCTCTTCTCTGGAGGGACATAAGATCCAGGACCACTTCTCTGGAGGGACATAAGATCCAGGACCTCTTCACTGGAGGGACAGAAGATCCAGGACCTCTTCTTTGGTGGGACAGAAAATCCAGGACCTCTTCTCTGGTGGAACAGAAGATCCAGGACCTCTTCTCTGGTTGGACAGAAGATCCAGGACCTCTTCTCTGGAGGGACAGAAGATCCAGGACCTCTTCTCTGGTGGGACAGATGATCCAGGACCTCTTCTCTGGTTGGACAGAAGATCCAGGACCTCTTCTCTGGTGGGACAAAAAATCTAGAACCTCTTCTCTGGAGGGACAGAAGATCCAGGACCTCTTCTCTGGTGGGACAGAAGATACAGGACCTCTTCTCTGGAGGGCCAGAAGATCCAGGACCTCTTCTTTGGTGGGACAGAAGATCCAGGACCTCTTCTCTGGAGGGACAGAAGATCCAGGACCTCTTCTCTGGTGGGACAGAAGATCCAGGACCTCTTCTCTGGAGGGACAGAAGATCCAGGACCTCTTCTCTGGTGGGACAGAAGATCCAGGACCTCTTCTCTGGAGGGACAGAAGATCCAGGACCTCTTTTTTGGTGGGACAGAAGATCCAGGACCTCTTCTCTGGAGGGACAGAAGATCCAGGACCTCTTCTCTGGAGGGACAGAAGATCCAGGACCTCTTCTTTGGTGGGACAGAAGTTCAAGGACCTCTTCTCTTGAGGGACATAAGATCCAGGACATCTTCTCTGGAGGGATATAAGATCCAGGACCTCTTCACTGGAGGGACATTAGATCCAGGACCTCTTCTCTGGAGGGATATAAGATCCAGGACCTCTTCACTGGAGGGACATTAGATCCAGGACCTCTTCTTTGGAGGGACAGAAGATCCAGGACCTCTTCTCTGGTGGGACAGAAGATCCAGGACCTCTTCTCTGGTGGGACAGAAGATCCAGGACCTCTTCTCTGGGGGGACATAAGCAGAAGATCCAGGACCTCTTCTCTGGAGGGACATAAGATCCACGACCTCTTCTATGGAGGGACATAAGATCCAGGACCTCTTCTCTGGTCGAACTGAAGATCCAGGACCTCTTATCTGGTGGGAGAGAAGATCCAGGACCTCTTTTCTGATGGGACAGAAGATCCAGGACCTCTTCTCTGGAGGGAAAGAAGATCCAGGACTTCTTCTTTGGTGGGACAAAAGATCCAGGACCTCTTCTCTGGAGAGACATAAGATCCAGGATATCTTCTCTGGAGGGACAGAAGATCCAGGACCTCTTCTCTGGAGGGACAGAAGATCCAGGACCTCTTCTTTGGTGGGACAGAAGATCCAGGACCTCTTCTCTGGTGGTACAGATGGTCCAGGACCTCTTCTCTGGTGGGACAGAAGATCCAGGACCTATTTTCAGGAGGGACAGAAGATCCCGGACCTCTTCTCTGGTGGGACAGAAGATCCAGGACCTCTTCTCTGGTGGGACAGAAGAACCTCTTCTCTGGTGGGACAGAAGATCCAGGACCTCTTCTCTGGAGGGGCAGAAGATCCAGGACCTCTTCTCTGGTGGGACATAAGATCCACGACCTCTTCTATGGAGGGACATAAGATAAAGGACCTCTTCTCTGGTGGAACTGAAGATCCAGGACCTCTTATCTGGTGGGAGAGAAGATCCAGGACCTTATTTCTGGTGGGACAGAAGATCCAGGACCTCTTCTCTGGAGAGACATAAGATCCAGGACATCTTCTCTGGAGGGACAGAAGATCCAGGACCTCTTCTCTGGAGGGACATAAGATCCAGGACCTCTTCTTTGGTGGGACAGAACATCCAGGACCTCTTCTCTGGAGGGACAGAAGATCCAGGACCTCTTCTCTGGAGGGACATAAGCAGAAGATCCAGGACCTCTTCTCTGGAGAGACATAAGATCCAGGACCTCTTCTCAGGAGGGAGAGAAGATCCAGGACCTCTTCTCTGGTGGGGAAGAAGATCAAAGACCTCTTCTCTGGAGGGACAGAAGATCCAGGACCTCTTCACTGGTGGGACAGAAGATCCAGGACCTCTTCTCTGGTGGGACAGAAGATCAAGGACCTCTTCTCTGGAGGGACATAAGAATCAGGACCTCTTCTCTGGAGGGACAGAAGATCCAGGACCTCTTCTGTGGTGGGACAGAAGATCCAGGACCTCTTCTCTGGAGGGACAGAAGAGACAGGACCTCTTCTCTGGTGGGACAGAAGATCCAGGACCTCTTCTCTGGAGGGACAGAAGATCCAGGACCTCTTCTTTGGTGGGACAGAAGATCCAGGACCTGTTCTCTGGTGGGACAGAAGATCCAGGACCTCTTCTCTGGAGGGACATAAGATCCAGGACCTCTTCTCTGGAGGGACATAAGATCCAGGACCTCTTCACTGGAGGGACATTAGATCCAGGACCTCTTCTCTGGAGGGACAGAAGATCCAGGACCTCTTCTTTGGTGGGACAGAAGATCCAGGACCTCTTGTCTGGTGGAACAGAAGATCCAGGACCTCTTCTCTGGTTGGACAGAAGATCCAGGACCTCTTCTCTGGTGGGACAAAAAATCTAGGACCTCTTCTCTGGAGGGACAGAAGATCCAGGACCTCTTCTCTGGTGGGACAGAAGATACAGGACCTCTTCTCTGGAGGGCCAGAAGATCCAGGACCTCTTCTTTGGTGGGACAGAAGATCCAGGACCTCTTCTCTGGAGGGACAGAAGATCCAGGACCTCTTCTCTGGTGGGACAGAAGATCCAGGACCTCTTCTCTGGAGGGACAGAAGATCCAGGACCTCTTCTTTGGTGGGAAAGAAGATCCAGAACCTCTACTCTGGTGGGACAGAAGATCCAGGACCTCTTCTCTGGAGGGACATAAGATCCAGGACCTCTTCTCTGGAGAGACATAATATCCAGGACCTCTTCACTGGAGGGACATTAGATCCAGGACCTCTTCTCTGGAGGGACAGAAGATCCAGGACCTCTTATTTGGTGGGACAGAAGATCCAGGACCTCTTCTCTGGAGGGACAGAAGATCCAGGACCTCTTCTCTGGTGGGACAGAAGATCCAGGACCTATTCTCTGGAGGGACAGAAGATCCAGGACCTCTGGTCGGACAGAAAATCCAGGACCTCTTCTCTGGTTGGACAGAAGAACCTCTTCTCTGGTGGGACAGAAGATCCAGGACCTCTTCTCTGGAGGGAAAGAAGATCCAGGACCTCTTCTCTGGAGGGATATAAGATCCAGGACCTCTTTTCTGGTGGGACAGAAGATCCAGGACCTCTTCTCTGGAGAGACAGAAGATCCAGGACCTCTTCTCAAGTGGGACAGAAGATCCAGGACCTCTTCTCTGGTGGGACAGAAGATCCAGGACCTCTTCTCTGGAGGGACAAAAGACCCAGGATCTCTTCTTTGGTGGGACAGAAATCCAGGACCTCTTCTCTGGAGGGAAAGAAGATCCAGGACCTCTTCTCTGGAGGGACATAAAATCCAGGACCTCTTCTCTGGAGGGACAGAAGATCCAGGACCTCTTCTCTGGAGGGACATAAAATCCAGGACCTCTTCTCTGGAGGGACAGAAGATCCAGGACCTCTTCTCTGGAGGGACATAAGATCCAGGACCTCTTCTCTGGAGGGACACAAGCAGAAGATCCAGGACCTCTTCTCTGGAGAGACATAAGATCCAGGACCTCTTCTCTGGAGGGACAGAAGATCCAGGACCTCTTCTCTGGTGTGAAAGAAGATCAAAGACCTCTTCTCTGGTGGGACAGAAGATCCAGGACCTCTTCTTTGGTGGGACAGAAGATCCAGGACCTCTTCTCTGGTGGGACAGAAGATCCAGGACCTCTTCTCTGGAGGGACATAAGATCCAGGACCTCTTCTTTGGTGGGACAGAAGATCCAGGACCTCTTCTCTGGTGGGACAGAAGATCCAGGACCTCTTCTCTGGAGGGACATAAGATCCAGGACCTCTTCTCTGGAGGGACATAAGATCCAGGACCTCTTCACTGGAGGGACATTAGATCCAGGACCTCTTCTCTGGAGGGACAGAAGATCCAGGACCTCTTCTTTGGTGGGACAGAAGATCCAGGACCTCTTCTCTGGTGGAACAGAAGATCCAGGACCTCTTCTCTGGAGGGACAGAAGATCCAAGACCTCTTCTCTGGTGGGACAGAAGATCCAGGACCTCTTCTCTGGAGGGACAGAAGATCCAGGACCTCTTCTCTGGTGGGACAGAAGATCCAGGACCTCTGGTCGGACAGAAAATCCAGGACCTCTTCTCTGGTTGGACAGAAGAACCTCTTCTCTGGTGGGACAGAAGATCCAGGACCTCTTCTCTGGAGGGAAAGAAGATCCAGGACCTCTTCTCTGGAGGGATATAAGATCCAGGACCTCTTTTCTGGTGGGACAGAAGATCCAGGACCTCTTCTCTGGAGAGACAGAAGATCCAGGACCTCTTCTCAAGTGGGACAGAAGATCCAGGACCTCTTCTCTGGTGGGACAGAAGATCCAGGACCTCTTCTCTGGAGGGACAAAAGACCCAGGATCTCTTCTTTGGTGGGACAGAAATCCAGGACCTCTTCTCTGGAGGGAAAGAAGATCCAGGACCTCTTCTCTGGAGGGACATAAAATCCAGGACCTCTTCTCTGGAGGGACAGAAGATCCAGGACCTCTTCTCTGGAGGGACATAAAATCCAGGACCTCTTCTCTGGAGGGACAGAAGATCCAGGACCTCTTCTCTGGAGGGACATAAGATCCAGGACCTCTTCTCTGGAGGGACACAAGCAGAAGATCCAGGACCTCTTCTCTGGAGAGACATAAGATCCAGGACCTCTTCTCTGGAGGGACAGAAGATCCAGGACCTCTTCTCTGGTGTGAAAGAAGATCAAAGACCTCTTCTCTGGTGGGACAGAAGATCCAGGACCTCTTCTTTGGTGGGACAGAAGATCCAGGACCTCTTCTCTGGTGGGACAGAAGATCCAGGACCTCTTCTCTGGAGGGACATAAGATCCAGGACCTCTTCTTTGGTGGGACAGAAGATCCAGGACCTCTTCTCTGGTGGGACAGAAGATCCAGGACCTCTTCTCTGGAGGGACATAAGATCCAGGACCTCTTCTCTGGAGGGACATAAGATCCAGGACCTCTTCACTGGAGGGACATTAGATCCAGGACCTCTTCTCTGGAGGGACAGAAGATCCAGGACCTCTTCTTTGGTGGGACAGAAGATCCAGGACCTCTTCTCTGGTGGAACAGAAGATCCAGGACCTCTTCTCTGGAGGGACAGAAGATCCAAGACCTCTTCTCTGGTGGGACAGAAGATCCAGGACCTCTTCTCTGGAGGAACAGAAGATCCAGGACCTCTTCTCTGGAGGGACAGAAGATCCAGGACCTCTTCTCTGGTGGGACAAAAAATCTAGGACCTCTTCTCTGGAGGGACAGAAGATCCAGGACCTCTTCTCTGGTGGGACAGAAGATCCAGGACCTCTTCTCTGGAGGGCCAGAAGATCCAGGACCTCTTCTTTGGTGGGACAGAAGATCCAGGACCTCTTCTCTGGAGGGACAGAAGATCCAGGACCACTTCTTTGGTGGGACAGAAGATCCAGGACCTCTTCTCTGGTGGAACAGAAGATCCAGGACCTCTTCTCTTGAGGGACAGAAGATCCAGGACCTCTTCTCTGGTGGGACAGAAGATCCAGGACCTATTCTCTGGAGGGACAGAAGATCCCGGACCTCTGGTGGGACAGAAGATCCAGGACCTCTTCTCTGGTGGGACAGAAGAACCTCTTCTCTGGTGGGACAGAAGATCCAGGACCTCTTCTCTGGAGGGGCAGAAGATCTAGGACCTCTTCTCTGGTGGGACATAAGCAGAAGATCCAGAACCTCTTCTCTGGAGGGACTCAAGATCCAGGACCTCTTCTCTGGAGGGACAGAAGATCCAGGACCTATTCTCTGGAGGAACTCAAGATCCAGGACCTCTTCTCTGGAGGGACAGAAGATCCAGGACCTCTTCTCTGGTGGGACAGAAGATCCAGGACCTTTTTTCTGGTGGGAGAGAAGATCCAGGACCTCTTCTCTGGAGGGAAAGAAGATCCAGGACCTCTTCTCTGGTGGGACAGAAGATCCAGGACCTTTTCTCTGGAGGGACATAAGAATCAGGACCTCTTCTCTGGAGGGACAGAAGATCCAGGACCTCTTCTTTGGTGGGACAGAAGATCCAGGACCTCTTCTCTGGAGGGACATAAGATCCAGGACCTCTTCTCTGGAGGGACATAAGATCCAGGACCTCTTCTCTGGTGGGACAGAAGATCCAGGACCTCTTCTCTGGAGGGACTCAAGATCCAGGACCTCTTCTCTGGTGGAACAGAAGATCCAGGACCTATTCTCTGGTGGAACAGAAGATCCAGGACCTCTTCTCTGGTGGGACAGAAGATCCAGGACCTCTTCTCTGGTGGGACAGAAGATCCAGGACCTCTTCTCTGGTGGGACAGAATATCCAGGACCTCTTCTCTGGTGGGACAGAAGATCCAGGACCTCTTCTATGGAGGGACTCAAGATCCAGGACCTCTTCTCTGGAGGGACAGAAGATCCAGGACCTCTTCTCTGGAGGGAGTCAAGATCCAGGACCTCTTCTCTGGAGGGACAGAAGATCCAGGACCTCTTCTCTGGAGGGACTCAAGATCCAGGACCTCTTCTCTGGAGGGACAGAAGATCCAGGACCTCTTCTCTGGTGGGACAGAAGATCCAGGACCTCTTCTCTGGAGGGGCAGAAGATCCAGGACCTCTTCTCTGGTGGGACATAAGATCCAGGACCTATTCTCTGGAGGGACAGAAGATCCCGGACCTCTTCTCTGGTGGGACAGAAGATCCAGGACCTCTTCTCTGGAGGGACAGAAGATCCAGGACATCTTCTCTGGTGGGACAGAAGAACCTCTTCTCTGGTGGGACAGAAGATCCAGGAACTCTTCTCTGGAGGGACTCAAGATCCAGGACCTCTTCTCTGGAGGGACAGAAGATCCAGGACCTCTTCTCTGGTGGGACAGAAGATCCAGGACCTCTTCTCTGGAGGGACAAAAGATCCAGGACCTCTTCTTTGGTGGGACAGAAGATCCAGGACCTCCTCTCTGGTGGGATAGAAGATCCAGGACATCTTCTCTGGAGGGACTCAAGATCCAGGGCCTCTTCTCTGGTGGAACAGAAGATCCAGGACCTCTTCTCTGGAGGGACAGAAGATCCAGGACCTCTTCTTTGGTGGGACAGAAGATCCAGGACCTCTTCTCTGGTGGAACAGAAGATCCAGGACCTCTTCTCTGGTGGGACAGAAGATCCAGGACCTCTTCTCTGGAGGGACTCAAGATCCAGGGCCTCTTCTCTGGTGGAACAGAAGATCCAGGACCTCTTCTCTGGAGGGACAGAAGATCCAGGACCTCTTCTTTGGTGGGACAGAAGATCCAGGACCTCTTCTCTGGTGGAACAGAAGATCCAGGACCTCTTCTTTGGTGGGACAGAAGATCCAGGACCTCTTCTCTGGTGGAACAGAATATCCAAGACCTCTTCTCTGGAGGGACAGAAGATCCAGGACCTCTTCTCTGGTGGGACAGAAGATCCAGGACCTCTTCTCTGGTGGGACAGAAGATCCAGGACCTCTTCTCTGGAGGGACTCAAGATCCAGGACCTCTTCTTTGGAGGGACAGAAGATCCTGGACCTCTTCTCTGGAGGGACAGAAGATCCAGGACGTCTTCTTTGGTGGGACAGAATATCCAGGACCTCTTCTCTGGTGGAACAGAAGATCAAGGACCTCTTCTCTGGAGGGACAGAAGATCCAGGACCTCTTCTCTGGTGGGACAGAAGATCCAGGACCTCTTCTCTGGAGGGACAAAAGATCCAGGACCTCTTCTTTGGTGGGACAGAAGATCCAGGACCTCCTCTCTGGTGGGATAGAAGATCCAGGACATCTTCTCTGGAGGGACTCAAGATCCAGGGCCTCTTCTCTGGTGGAACAGAAGATCCAGGACCTCTTCTCTGGAGGGACAGAAGATCCAGGACCTCTTCTTTGGTGGGACAGAAGATCCAGGACCTCTTCTCTGGTGGAACAGAAGATCCAGGACCTATTCTCTGGTGGAACAGAAGATCCAGGACCTCTTCTCTGGTGGAACAGAATATCCAGGACCTCTTCTCTGGAGGGACAGAAGATCCAGGACCTCTTCTTTGGTGGGACAGAAGATCCAGGACCTCTTCTCTGGTGGAACAGAATATCCAAGACCTCTTCTCTGGAAGGACAGAAGATCCAGGACCTCTTCTCTGGTGGGACAGAAGATCCAGGACCTCTTCTCTGGTGGGACAGAAGATCCAGGACCTCTTCTCTGGAGGGACTCAAGATCCAGGACCTCTTCTTTGGAGGGACAGAAGATCCTGGACCTCTTCTCTGGAGGGACTCAAGATCCAGGACCTCTTCTCTGGTGGAACAGAAGATGCAGGACCTCTTCTCTGGAGGGACAGAAGATCCAGGAGCTCTTCTTTGGTGGGACAGAAGATCCAGGACCTCTTCTCTGGTGGAACAGAAGATCAAGGACCTCTTCTCTGGAGGGACAGAAAATCCAGGACCTCTTCTCTGGTGGGACAGAAGATCCAGGACCTCTTCTCTGGAGGGACTCAAGATCCAGGACCTCTTCTCTGGAGGGACAGAAGATCCAGGACCTCTTCTCTGGAGGGACTCAAGATCCAGGACCTCTTCTCTGGAGGGAAAGAAGATCCAGGACCTCTTCTCTGGAGGGACTCAAGATCCAGGACCTCTTCTCTGGAGGGACAGAAGATCCAGGACCTCTTCTTTGGTGGGACAGAAGATCCAGGACCTCTTCTCTGGAGGGATAGAAGATCCAGGACCTCTTCTCTGGTGGAACAGAAGATCCAGGACCTCTTCTCTGGAGGGACAGAAGATCCAGGACCTCTTCTTTGGTGGGACAGAATATCCAGGACCTCTTCTCTGGTGGAACAGAAGATCCAGGACCTCTTCTCTGGTGGGACAAAAAATCTAGGACCTCTTCTCTGGAGGGACACAAGATCCAGGACCTCTTCTCTGGTGGGACAGAAGATCCAGGACCTCTTCTCTGGAGGGACAGAAGATCCAGGACCTCTTCTTTGGTGGGACAGAAGATCCAGGACCTCTTCTCTGGCGGGAGAGAAGATCCAGGACCTCTTCTCTGGTGGGACAGAAGATCCAGGACCTCTTCTCTGGTGGGACAGAAGATCCAGGACCTCTTCTCTGGAGGGACTCAAGATCCAGGACCTCTTCTCTGGAGGGACAGAAGATCCAGGACCTCTTCTCTGGAGGGACTCAAGATCCAGGACCTCTTCTCTGGAGGGACAGAAGATCCAGGACCTCTTCTCTGGAGGGACTCAAGATCCAGGACCTCTTCTCTGGAGGGACAGAAGATCCAGGACCTCTTTTCTGGTGGGACAGAAGATCCAGGACCTCCTCTCTGGTGGGATAGAAGATCCAGGACATCTTCTCTGGAGGGACTCAAGATCCAGGACCTCTTCTCTGGTGGAACAGAAGATCCAGGACCTCTTCTCTGGTGGAACAGAAGATCCAGGACCTTTTCTCTGGTGGAACAGAAGATCCAGGACCTCTTCTCTGGAGGGACAGAAGATCCAGGACCTCTTCTTTGGTGGGACAGAAGATCCTGGACCTCTTCTCTGGAGGGAGTCAAGATCCAGGACCTCTTCTCTGGTGGAACAGAAGATCCAGGACCTCTTCTCTGGAGGGACAGAAGATCCAGGACCTCTTCTTTGGTGGGACAGAAGATCCAGGACCTCTTCTCTGGTGGAACAGAAGATCAAGGACCTCTTCTCTGGAGGGACAGAAGATCCAGGACCTCTTCTCTGGTGGGACAGAAGATCCAGGACCTCTTCTCTGGAGGGACTCAAGATCCAGGACCTCTTCTCTGGAGGGACAGAAGATCCAGGACCTCTTCTCAGGAGGGACTCAAGATCCAGGACCTCTTCTCTGGAGGGACAGAAGATCCAGGACCTCTTCTCTGGAGGGACTCAAGATCCAGGACCTCTTCTCTGGTGGAACAGAAGATCCAGGACCTCTTCTCTGGTGGAACAGAAGATCCAGGACCTCTTCTCTGGTGGAACAGAAGATCCAGGACCTCTTCTCTGGAGGGACTCAAGATCCAGGACCTCTTCTCTGGAGGGACAGAAGATCCAGGACCTCTTCTCTGGTGGGACAGAAGATCCAGGACCTCCTCTCTGGTGGGACAGAAGATCCAGGACCTCTTCTTTGGTGGGACAGAAGATCCAGGACCTCTTCTCTGGTGGAACAGAAGATCCAGGACCTATTCTCTGGTGGAACAGAAGATCCAGGACCTCTTCTCTGGTGGAACAGAATATCCAGGACCTCTTCTCTGGAGGGACAGAAGATCCAGGACCTCTTCTTTGGTGGGACAGAAGATCCAGGACCTCTTCTCTGGTGGAACAGAATATCCAAGACCTCTTCTCTGGAAGGACAGAAGATCCAGGACCTCTTCTCTGGTGGGACAGAAGATCCAGGACCTCTTCTCTGGTGGGACAGAAGATCCAGGACCTCTTCTCTGGAGGGACTCAAGATCCAGGACCTCTTCTTTGGAGGGACAGAAGATCCTGGACCTCTTCTCTGGAGGGACTCAAGATCCAGGACCTCTTCTCTGGTGGAACAGAAGATGCAGGACCTCTTCTCTGGAGGGACAGAAGATCCAGGAGCTCTTCTTTGGTGGGACAGAAGATCCAGGACCTCTTCTCTGGTGGAACAGAAGATCAAGGACCTCTTCTCTGGAGGGACAGAAAATCCAGGACCTCTTCTCTGGTGGGACAGAAGATCCAGGACCTCTTCTCTGGAGGGACTCAAGATCCAGGACCTCTTCTCTGGAGGGACAGAAGATCCAGGACCTCTTCTCTGGAGGGACTCAAGATCCAGGACCTCTTCTCTGGAGGGAAAGAAGATCCAGGACCTCTTCTCTGGAGGGACTCAAGATCCAGGACCTCTTCTCTGGAGGGACAGAAGATCCAGGACCTCTTCTTTGGTGGGACAGAAGATCCAGGACCTCTTCTCTGGAGGGATAGAAGATCCAGGACCTCTTCTCTGGTGGAACAGAAGATCCAGGACCTCTTCTCTGGAGGGACAGAAGATCCAGGACCTCTTCTTTGGTGGGACAGAATATCCAGGACCTCTTCTCTGGTGGAACAGAAGATCCAGGACCTCTTCTCTGGTGGGACAAAAAATCTAGGACCTCTTCTCTGGAGGGACACAAGATCCAGGACCTCTTCTCTGGTGGGACAGAAGATCCAGGACCTCTTCTCTGGAGGGACAGAAGATCCAGGACCTCTTCTTTGGTGGGACAGAAGATCCAGGACCTCTTCTCTGGCGGGAGAGAAGATCCAGGACCTCTTCTCTGGTGGGACAGAAGATCCAGGACCTCTTCTCTGGTGGGACAGAAGATCCAGGACCTCTTCTCTGGAGGGACTCAAGATCCAGGACCTCTTCTCTGGAGGGACAGAAGATCCAGGACCTCTTCTCTGGAGGGACTCAAGATCCAGGACCTCTTCTCTGGAGGGACAGAAGATCCAGGACCTCTTCTCTGGAGGGACTCAAGATCCAGGACCTCTTCTCTGGAGGGACAGAAGATCCAGGACCTCTTTTCTGGTGGGACAGAAGATCCAGGACCTCCTCTCTGGTGGGATAGAAGATCCAGGACATCTTCTCTGGAGGGACTCAAGATCCAGGACCTCTTCTCTGGTGGAACAGAAGATCCAGGACCTCTTCTCTGGTGGAACAGAAGATCCAGGACCTTTTCTCTGGTGGAACAGAAGATCCAGGACCTCTTCTCTGGAGGGACAGAAGATCCAGGACCTCTTCTTTGGTGGGACAGAAGATCCTGGACCTCTTCTCTGGAGGGAGTCAAGATCCAGGACCTCTTCTCTGGTGGAACAGAAGATCCAGGACCTCTTCTCTGGAGGGACAGAAGATCCAGGACCTCTTCTTTGGTGGGACAGAAGATCCAGGACCTCTTCTCTGGTGGAACAGAAGATCAAGGACCTCTTCTCTGGAGGGACAGAAGATCCAGGACCTCTTCTCTGGTGGGACAGAAGATCCAGGACCTCTTCTCTGGAGGGACTCAAGATCCAGGACCTCTTCTCTGGAGGGACAGAAGATCCAGGACCTCTTCTCAGGAGGGACTCAAGATCCAGGACCTCTTCTCTGGAGGGACAGAAGATCCAGGACCTCTTCTCTGGAGGGACTCAAGATCCAGGACCTCTTCTCTGGTGGAACAGAAGATCCAGGACCTCTTCTCTGGTGGAACAGAAGATCCAGGACCTCTTCTCTGGTGGAACAGAAGATCCAGGACCTTTTCTCTGGTGGAACAGAAGATCCAGGACCTCTTCTTTGGTGGGACAGAAGATCCAGGACCTCTTCTCTGGTGGAACAGAAGATCCAGGACCTCTTCTCTGGTGGAACAGAAGATCCAGGACCTCTTCTCTGGAGGGACAGAAGATCCAGGACCTCTTCTCTGGTGGGACAGAAGATCCAGGACCTCTTCTCTGGAGGGACTCAAGATCCAGGACCTCTTCTCTGGAGGGACAGAAGATCCAGGACCTCTTCTCTGGTGGGACAGAAGATCCAGGACCTCTTCTCTGGAGGGACTCAAGATCCAGGACCTCTTCTCTGGAGGGACAGAAGATCCAGGACCTCTTCTCTGGAGGGACAGAAGATCCAGGACCTCTTCTCTGGAGGGACAGAAGATCCAGGACCTCTTCTTTGGTGGGACAGAAGATCCAGGACCTCTTCTCTGGAGGGACAGAAGATCCAGGACCTCTTCTCTGGAGGGACTCAAGATCCAGGACCTCTTCTCTGGTGGGACAGAAGATCCAGGACCTCTTCTCTGGAGGGACAGAAGATCCAGGACCTCTTCTCTGGTGGAACAAAAGATCCAGGACCTCTTCTCTGGAGGGACAGAAGATCCAGGACCTCTTCTCTGGTGGGACAGAAGATCCAGGACCTCTTCTTTGGAGGGACAGAAGATCCAGGACCTCTTCTCTGGAGGGACAGAAGATCCAGGACCTCTTCTCTGGAGGGACAGAAGATCCAGGACCTCTTCTCTGGAGGGACTCAAGATCCAGGACCTCTTCTCTGGAGGGACAGAAGATCCAGGACCTCTTCTCTGGAGGGACAGAAGATCCTGGACCTCTTCTCTGGAGGGAGTCAAGATCCAGGACCTCTTCTCTGGAGGGACAGAAGATCCAGGACCTCTTCTTTGGTGGGACAGAAGATCCAGGACCTCTTCTCTGGTGGAACAGAAGATCAAGGACCTCTTCTCTGGAGGGACAGAAGAGACAGGACCTCTTCTCTGGTGGGACAGAAGATCCAGGACCTCTTCTCTGGAGGGACTCAAGATCCAGGACCTCTTCTCTGGAGGGACAGAAGATCCAGGACCTCTTCTCTGGAGGGACTCAAGATCCAGGACCTCTTCTCTGGAGGGACAGAAGATCCAGGACCTCTTCTCTGGAGGGACTCAAGATCCAGGACCTCTTCTCTGGAGGGACAGAAGATCCAGGACCTCTTCTTTGGTGGGACACAAGATCCAGGACCTCTTCTCTGGTGGGACAGAAGATCCAGGACCTCTTCTCTGGAGGGACAGAAGATCCAGGACCTCTTCTTTGGTGGGACAGAAGATCCAGGACCTCTTCTCTGGAGGGAGAAAAGATCCAGGACCTCTTCTCTGGTGGGACAGAAGATCCAGGACCTCTTCTCTGGAGGGACAGAAGATCCAGGACCTCTTCTTTGGTGGGACAGAAGATCCAGGACCTCTTCTCTGGTGGGATAAAAGATCCAGGACCTCTTCTCTGGAGGGACTCAAGATCCAGGACCTCTTCTCTGGTGGAACAGAAGATCCAGGACCTCTTCTCTGGAGGGACAGAAGATCCAGGACCTCTTCTTTGGTGGGACAGAAGATCCAGGACCTCTTCTCTGGTGGAACAGAAGATCCAGGACCTCTTCTCTGGAGGGACAGAAGATCCAGGACCTCTTCTCTGGTGGGACAGAAGATCCAGGACCTCTTCTCTGGTGGGACAGAAGATCCAGGACCTCTTCTCTGGAGGGACTCAAGATCCAGGACCTCTTCTCTGGAGGGACAGAAGATCCAGGACCTCTTCTCTGGAGGGACTCAAGATCCAGGACCTCTTCTCTGGAGGGACAGAAGATCCAGGACCTCTTCTCTGGAGGGACTCAAGATCCAGGACCTCTTCTCTGGAGGGACAGAAGATCCAGGACCTCTTCTCTGGTGGGACAGAAGATCCAGGACCTCCTCTCTGGTGGGATAGAAGATCCAGGACATCTTCTCTGGAGGGACTCAAGATCCAGGACCTCTTCTCTGGTGGAACAGAAGATCCAGGACCTCTTCTTTGGAGGGACAGAAGATCCAGGACCTCTTCTTTGGTGGGACAGAAGATCCAGGACCTCTTCTCTGGTGGAACAGAAGATCCAGGACCTATTCTCTGGTGGAACAGAAGATCCAGGACCTCTTCTCTGGAGGGACAGAAGATCCAGGACCTCTTCTTTGGTGGGACAGAAGATCCAGGACCTCTTCTCTGGTGGAACAGAAGATCCAGGACCTCTTCTCTGGTGGAACAGAAGATCCAGGACCTTTTCTCTGGAGGGACAGAAGATCCAGGACCTCTTCTCTGGTGGGACAGAAGATCCAGGACCTCTTCTCTGGAGGGACTCAAGATCCAGGACCTCTTCTCTGGTGGAACAGAAGATCCAGGACCTCTTCTCTGGAGGGACAGAAGATCCAGGACCTCTTCTTTGGTGGGACAGAAGATCCAGGACCTCTTCTCTGGTGGAACAGAAGATCCAGGACCTCTTCTCTGGTGGAACAGAAGATCCAGGACCTCTTCTCTGGAGGGACAGAAGATCCAGGACCTCTTCTCTGGTGGGACAGAAGATCCAGGACCTCTTCTCTGGAGGGACTCAAGATCCAGGACCTCTTCTCTGGAGGGACTCAAGATCCAGGACCTCTTCTCTGGAGGGACAGAAGATCCAGGACCTCTTCTTTGGTGGGACAGAAGATCCAGGACCTCTTCTCTGGAGGGACAGAAGATCCAGGACCTCTTCTCTGGTGGAACAGAAGATCCAGGACCTCTTCTCTGGAGGGACAGAAGATCCAGGACCTCTTCTCTGGTGGGACAGAAGATCCAGGACCTCTTCTTTGGAGGGACAGAAGATCCAGGACCTCTTCTCTGGAGGGACAGAAGATCCAGGACCTCTTCTCTGGAGGGACAGAAGATCCAGGACCTCTTCTCTGGAGGGACTCAAGATCCAGGACCTCTTCTCTGGAGGGACAGAAGATCCAGGACCTCTTCTCTGGAGGGACAGAAGATCCAGGACCTCTTCTCTGGAGGGACAGAAGATCCAGGACCTCTTCTCTGGTGGGACAGAAGATCCAGGACCTCTTCTTTGGAGGGACAGAAGATCCAGGACCTCTTCTCTGGAGGGACAGAAGATCCAGGACCTCTTCTCTGGAGGGACAGAAGATCCAGGACCTCTTCTCTGGAGGGACTCAAGATCCAGGACCTCTTCTCTGGAGGGACAGAAGATCCAGGACCTCTTCTCTGGAGGGACAGAAGATCCTGGACCTCTTCTCTGGAGGGACTCAAGATCCAGGACCTCTTCTCTGGTGGAACAGAAGATCCAGGACCTCTTCTCTGGAGGGACAGAAGATCCAGGACCTCTTCTTTGGTGGGACAGAAGATCCAGGACCTCTTCTCTGGTGGAACAGAAGATCAAGGACCTCTTCTCTGGAGGGACAGAAGATCCAGGACCTCTTCTCTGGTGGGACAGAAGATCCAGGACCTCTTCTCTGGAGGGACTCAAGATCCAGGACCTCTTCTCTGGAGGGACAGAAGATCCAGGACCTCTTCTCTGGAGGGACTCAAGATCCAGGACCTCTTCTCTGGAGGGATAGAAGATCCAGGACCTCTTCTATGGTGGGACAGAAGATCCAGGACCTCTTCTCTGGAGGGACAGAAGATCCAGGACCTCTTCTTTGGTGGGACAGAATATCCAGGACCTCTTCTCTGGTGGAACAGAAGATCCAGGACCTCTTCTCTGGTGGGACAAAAAATCTAGGACCTCTTCTCTGGAGGGACACAAGATCCAGGACCTCTTCTCTGGTGGGACAGAAGATCCAGGACCTCTTCTCTGGAGGGACAGAAGATCCAGGACCTCTTCTTTGGTGGGACAGAAGATCCAGGACCTCTTCTCTGGAGGGAGAGAAGATCCAGGACCTCTTCTCTGGTGGGACAGAAGATCCAGGACCTCTTCTCTGGAGGGACAGAAGATCCAGGACCTCTTCTTTGGTGGGACAGAAGATCCAGGACCTCTTCTCTGGTGGGATAAAAGATCCAGGACCTCTTCTCTGGAGGGACTCAAGATCCAGGACCTCTTCTCTGGTGGAACAGAAGATCCAGGACCTCTTCTCTGGAGGGACAGAAGATCCAGGACCTCTTCTCTGGAGGGACAGAAGATCCAGGACATCTTCTCTGGTGGGACAGAAGATCCAGGACCTCTTCTCTGGTGGGACAGAAGATCCAGGACCTCTTCTCTGGAGGGACTCAAGATCCAGGACCTCTTATCTGGAGGGACAGAAGATCCAGGACCTCTTCTCTGGAGGGACTCAAGATCCAGGACCTCTTCTCTGGAGGGACAGAAGATCCAGGACCTCTTCTCTGGAGGGACTCAAGATCCAGGACCTCTTCTCTGGAGGGACAGAAGATCCAGGACCTCTTCTCTGGTGGGACAGAAGATCCAGGACCTCCTCTCTGGTGGGATAGAAGATCCAGGACATCTTCTCTGGAGGGACTCAAGATCCAGGACCTCTTCTCTGGTGGAACAGAAGATCCAGGACCTCTTCTTTGGAGGGACAGAAGATCCAGGACCTCTTCTTTGGTGGGACAGAAGATCCAGGACCTTTTCTCTGGTGGAACAGAAGATCCAGGACCTATTCTCTGGTGGAACAGAAGATCCAGGACCTCTTCTCTGGTGGAACAGAAGATCAAGGACCTCTTCTCTGGAGGGACAGAAGATCCAGGACCTCTTCTTTGGTGGGACAGAAGATCCAGGACCTCTTCTCTGGTGGAACAGAAGATCCAGGACCTCTTCTCTGGTGGAACAGAAGATCCAGGACCTTTTCTCTGGAGGGACAGAAGATCCAGGACCTCTTCTCTGGTGGGACAGAAGATCCAGGACCTCTTCTCTGGAGGGACTCAAGATCCAGGACCTCTTCTCTGGTGGAACAGAAGATCCAGGACCTCTTCTCTGGAGGGACAGAAGATCCAGGACCTCTTCTTTGGTGGGACAGAAGATCCAGGACCTCTTCTCTGGTGGAACAGAAGATCCAGGACCTCTTCTCTGGTGGAACAGAAGATCCAGGACCTCTTCTCTGGTGGGACAGAAGATCCAGGACCTCTTCTCTGGAGGGACTCAAGATCCAGGACCTCTTCTCTGGAGGGACAGAAGATCCAGGACCTCTTCTCTGGAGGGACTCAAGATCTAGGACCTCTTCTCTGGAGGGACAGAAGATCCAGGACCTCTTCTCTGGAGGGACTCAAGATCCAGGACCTCTTCTCTGGAGGGACAGAAGATCCAGGACCTCTTCTTTGGTGGGACAGAAGATCCAGGACCTCTTCTCTGGAGGGACAGAAGATCCAGGACCTCTTCTCTGGTGGAACAGAAGATCCAGGACCTCTTCTCTGGAGGGACAGAAGATCCAGGACCTCTTCTCTGGTGGGACAGAAGATCCAGGACCTCTTCTTTGGAGGGACAGAAGATCCAGGACCTCTTCTCTGGAGGGACAGAAGATCCAGGACCTCTTCTCTGGAGGGACAGAAGATCCAGGACCTCTTCTCTGGAGGGACTCAAGATCCAGGACCTCTTCTCTGGAGGGACAGAAGATCCAGGACCTCTTCTCTGGTGGGACAGAAGATCCAGGACCTCTTCTCTGGAGGGACAGAAGATCCAGGACCTCTTCTCTGGTGGGACAGAAGATCCAGGACCTCTTCTTTGGAGGGACAGAAGATCCAGGACCTCTTCTCTGGTGGGACAGAAGATCCAGGACCTCTTCCCTGTAGGGACTCAAGATCCAGGACCTCTTCTCTGGTGGGACAGAAGATCCAGGACCTCTTTTCTGGAGGGACAGAAGATCCAGGACCTCTTCTCTGGAGGAACTCAAGATCCAGGACCTCTTCTCTGGAGGGACAGAAGATCCAGGACCTCTTCTCTGGTGGGACAGAAGATCCAGGACCTTTTTTCTGGTGGGAGAGAAGATCCAGGACCTCTTCTCTGGAGGGAACAGAAGATCCAGGACCTTTTCTCTGGAGGGACAGAAGATCCAGGACCTCTTCTCTGGTGGGACAGAAGATCCAGGACCTCTTCTCTGGAGGGACTCAAGATCCAGGACCTCTTCTCTGGTGGAACAGAAGATCCAGGACCTCTTCTCTGGAGGGACAGAAGATCCAGGACCTCTTCTTTGGTGGGACAGAAGATCCAGGACCTCTTCTCTGGTGGAACAGAAGATCCAGGACCTCTTCTCTGGTGGAACAGAAGATCCAGGACCTCTTCTCTGGTGGGACAGAAGATCCAGGACCTCTTCTCTGGAGGGACTCAAGATCCAGGACCTCTTCTCTGGAGGGACAGAAGATCCAGGACCTCTTCTCTGGAGGGACTCAAGATCTAGGACCTCTTCTCTGGAGGGACAGAAGATCCAGGACCTCTTCTCTGGAGGGACTCAAGATCCAGGACCTCTTCTCTGGAGGGACAGAAGATCCAGGACCTCTTCTTTGGTGGGACAGAAGATCCAGGACCTCTTCTCTGGAGGGACAGAAGATCCAGGACCTCTTCTCTGGTGGAACAGAAGATCCAGGACCTCTTCTCTGGAGGGACAGAAGATCCAGGACCTCTTCTCTGGTGGGACAGAAGATCCAGGACCTCTTCTTTGGAGGGACAGAAGATCCAGGACCTCTTCTCTGGAGGGACAGAAGATCCAGGACCTCTTCTCTGGAGGGACAGAAGATCCAGGACCTCTTCTCTGGAGGGACTCAAGATCCAGGACCTCTTCTCTGGAGGGACAGAAGATCCAGGACCTCTTCTCTGGTGGGACAGAAGATCCAGGACCTCTTCTCTGGAGGGACAGAAGATCCAGGACCTCTTCTCTGGTGGGACAGAAGATCCAGGACCTCTTCTTTGGAGGGACAGAAGATCCAGGACCTCTTCTCTGGTGGGACAGAAGATCCAGGACCTCTTCCCTGTAGGGACTCAAGATCCAGGACCTCTTCTCTGGTGGGACAGAAGATCCAGGACCTCTTTTCTGGAGGGACAGAAGATCCAGGACCTCTTCTCTGGAGGAACTCAAGATCCAGGACCTCTTCTCTGGAGGGACAGAAGATCCAGGACCTCTTCTCTGGTGGGACAGAAGATCCAGGACCTTTTTTCTGGTGGGAGAGAAGATCCAGGACCTCTTCTCTGGAGGGAAAGAAGATCCAGGACCTCTTCTCTGGTGGGACAGAAGATCCAGGACCTTTTCTCTGGAGGGACATAAGAATCAGGACCTCTTCTCTGGAGGGACAGAAGATCCAGGACCTCTTCTTTGGTGGGACAGAAGATCCAGGACCTCTTCTCTGGAGGGACATAAGATCCAGGACCTCTTCTCTGGAGGGACATAAGATCCAGGACCTCTTCTCTGGTGGGACAGAAGATCCAGGACCTCTTCTCTGGAGGGACTCAAGATCCAGGACCTCTTCTCTGGTGGAACAGAAGATCCAGGACCTATTCTCTGGAGGGGCAGAAGATCCAGGACCTCTTCTCTGGTGGGACATAAGATCCAGGACCTATTCTCTGGAGGGACAGAAGATCCCGGACCTCTTCTCTGGTGGGACAGAAGATCCAGGACCTCTTCTCTGGAGGGACAGAAGATCCAGGACATCTTCTCTGGTGGGACAGAAGAACCTCTTCTCTGGTGGGACAGAAGATCCAGGAACTCTTCTCTGGAGGGACTCAAGATCCAGGACCTCTTCTCTGGAGGGACAGAAGATCCAGGACCTCTTCTCTGGTGGGACAGAAGATCCAGGACCTCTTCTCTGGAGGGACAAAAGATCCAGGACCTCTTCTTTGGTGGGACAGAAGATCCAGGACCTCCTCTCTGGTGGGATAGAAGATCCAGGACATCTTCTCTGGAGGGACTCAAGATCCAGGGCCTCTTCTCTGGTGGAACAGAAGATCCAGGACCTCTTCTCTGGAGGGACAGAAGATCCAGGACCTCTTCTTTGGTGGGACAGAAGATCCAGGACCTCTTCTCTGGTGGAACAGAAGATCCAGGACCTATTCTCTGGTGGAACAGAAGATGCAGGACCTCTTCTCTGGTGGAACAGAATATCCAGGACCTCTTCTCTGGAGGGACAGAAGATCCAGGACCTCTTCTTTGGTGGGACAGAAGATCCAGGACCTCTTCTCTGGTGGAACAGAATATCCAAGACCTCTTCTCTGGAGGGACAGAAGATCCAGGACCTCTTCTCTGGTGGGACAGAAGATCCAGGACCTCTTCTCTGGTGGGACAGAAGATCCAGGACCTCTTCTCTGGAGGGACTCAAGATCCAGGACCTCTTCTTTGGAGGGACAGAAGATCCAGGACCTCTTCTCTGGAGGGACTCAAGATCCAGGACCTCTTCTCTGGAGGGACAGAAGATCCAGGACCTCTTCTCTGGAGGGACTCAAGATCCAGGACCTCTTCTCTGGAGGGACAGAAGATCCAGGACCTCTTTTCTGGTGGGACAGAAGATCCAGGACCTCCTCTCTGGTGGGATAGAAGATCCAGGACATCTTCTCTGGAGGGACTCAAGATCCAGGACCTCTTCTCTGGTGGAACAGAAGATCCAGGACCTCTTCTTTGGAGGGACAGAAGATCCAGGACCTCTTCTTTGGTGGGACAGAAGATCCAGGACCTCTTCTCTGGTGGAACAGAAGATCCAGGACCTATTCTCTGGTGGAACAGAAGATCCAGGACCTCTTCTCTGGTGGAACAGAAGATCCAGGACCTCTTCTCTGGAGGGACAGAAGATCCAGGACCTCTTCTTTGGTGGGAAAGAAGATCCAGGACCTCTTCTCTGGTGGAACAGAAGATCCAGGACCTCTTCTCTGGTGGAACAGAAGATCCAGGACCTTTTCTCTGGAGGGACAGAAGATCCAGGACCTCTTCTCTGGTGGGACAGAAGATCCAGGACCTCTTCTCTGGAGGGACTCAAGATCCAGGACCTCTTCTCTGGTGGAACAGAAGATCCAGGACCTCTTCTCTGGTGGAACAGAAGATCCAGGACCTTTTCTCTGGTGGAACAGAAGATCCAGGACCTCTTCTCTGGAGGGACAGAAGATCCAGGACCTCTTCTTTGGTGGGACAGAAGATCCAGGACCTCTTCTCTGGTGGAACAGAAGATCCAGGACCTCTTCTCTGGTGGAACAGAGGATCCAGGACCTCTTCTCTGGAGGGACAGAAGATCCAGGACCTCTTCTCTGGTGGGACAGAAGATCCAGGACCTCTTCTCTGGAGGGACTCAAGATCCAGGACCTCTTCTCTGGAGGGACAGAAGATCCAGGACCTCTTCTCTGGAGGGACTCAAGATCTAGGACCTCTTCTCTGGAGGGACAGAAGATCCAGGACCTCTTCTCTGGAGGGACTCAAGATCCAGGACCTCTTCTCTGGTGGGACAGAAGATCCAGGACCTCTTCTCTGGAGGGACAGAAGATCCAGGACCTCTTCTCTGGTGGAACAAAAGATCCAGGACCTCTTCTCTGGAGGGACAGAAGATCCAGGACCTCTTCTCTGGTGGGACAGAAGATCCAGGACCTCTTCTTTGGAGGGACAGAAGATCCAGGACCTCTTCTCTGGAGGGACAGAAGATCCAGGACCTCTTCTCTGGAGGGACAGAAGATCCAGGACCTCTTCTCTGGAGGGACTCAAGATCCAGGACCTCTTCTCTGGAGGGACAGAAGATCCAGGACCTCTTCTCTGGAGGGACAGAAGATCCTGGACCTCTTCTCTGGAGGGAGTCAAGATCCAGGACCTCTTCTCTGGTGGAACAGAAGATCCAGGACCTCTTCTCTGGAGGGACAGAAGATCCAGGACCTCTTCTTTGGTGGGACAGAAGATCCAGGACCTCTTCTCTGGTGGAACAGAAGATCAAGGACCTCTTCTCTGGAGGGACAGAAGATCCAGGACCTCTTCTCTGGTGGGACAGAAGATCCAGGACCTCTTCTCTGGAGGGACTCAAGATCCAGGACCTCTTCTCTGGAGGGACAGAAGATCCAGGACCTCTTCTCTGGAGGGACTCAAGATCCAGGACCTCTTCTCTGGAGGGACAGAAGATCCAGGACCTCTTCTCTGGAGGGACTCAAGATCCAGGACCTCTTCTCTGGAGGGACAGAAGATCCAGGACCTCTTCTTTGGTGGGACAGAAGATCCAGGACCTCTTCTCTGGTGGAACAGAAGATCCAGGACCTTTTCTCTGGAGGGACAGAAGATCCAGGACCTCTTCTCTGGTGGGACAGAAGATCCAGGACCTCTTCTCTGGAGGGACTCAAGATCCAGAACCTCTTCTCTGGTGGAACAGAAGATCCAGGACCTCTTCTCTGGTGGAACAGAAGATCCAGGACCTTTTCTCTGGTGGAACAGAAGATCCAGGACCTCTTCTCTGGAGGGACAGAAGATCCAGGACCTCTTCTTTGGTGGGACAGAAGATCCAGGACCTCTTCTCTGGTGGAACAGAAGATCCAGGACCTCTTCTCTGGTGGAACAGAAGATCCAGGACCTCTTCTCTGGAGGGACAGAAGATCCAGGACCTCTTCTCTGGTGGGACAGAAGATCCAGGACCTCTTCTCTGGAGGGAGTCAAGATCCAGGACCTCTTCTCTGGTGGAACAGAAGATCCAGGACCTCTTCTCTGGAGGGACAGAAGATCCAGGACCTCTTCTTTGGTGGGACAGAAGATCCAGGACCTCTTCTCTGGTGGAACAGAAGATCAAGGACCTCTTCTCTGGAGGGACAGAAGATCCAGGACCTCTTCTCTGGTGGGACAGAAGATCCAGGACCTCTTCTCTGGAGGGACTCAAGATCCAGGACCTCTTCTCTGGAGGGACAGAAGATCCAGGACCTCTTCTCTGGAGGGACTCAAGATCCAGGACCTCTTCTCTGGAGGGACAGAAGATCCAGGACCTCATCTCTGGAGGGACTCAAGATCCAGGACCTCTTCTCTGGAGGGACAGAAGATCCAGGACCTCTTCTTTGGTGGGACAGAAGATCCAGGACCTCTTCTCTGGTGGAACAGAAGATCCAGGACCTTTTCTCTGGAGGGACAGAAGATCCAGGACCTCTTCTCTGGTGGGACAGAAGATCCAGGACCTCTTCTCTGGAGGGACTCAAGATCCAGGACCTCTTCTCTGGTGGAACAGAAGATCCAGGACTTCTTCTCTGGTGGAACAGAAGATCCAGGACCTTTTCTCTGGTGGAACAGAAGATCCAGGACCTCTTCTCTGGAGGGACAGAAGATCCAGGACCTCTTCTTTGGTGGGACAGAAGATCCAGGACCTCTTCTCTGGTGGAACAGAAGATCCAGGACCTCTTCTCTGGTGGAACAGAAGATCCAGGACCTCTTCTCTGGAGGGACAGAAGATCCAGGACCTCTTCTCTGGAGGGACAGAAGATCCAGGACCTCTTCTCTGGAGGGACTCAAGATCTAGGACCTCTTCTCTGGAGGGACAGAAGATCCAGGACCTCTTCTCTGGTGGGACTCAAGATCCAGGACCTCTTCTCTGGTGGGACAGAAGATCCAGGACCTCTTCTCTGGAGGGACAGAAGATCCAGGACCTCTTCTCTGGTGGAACAAAAGATCCAGGACCTCTTCTCTGGAGGGACAGAAGATCCAGGACCTCTTCTCTGGTGGGACAGAAGATCCAGGACCTCTTCTTTGGAGGGACAGAAGATCCAGGACCTCTTCTCTGGAGGGACAGAAGATCCAGGACCTCTTCTCTGGAGGGACTCAAGATCCAGGACCTCTTCTCTGGAGGGACAGAAGATCCAGGACCTCTTCTTTGGTGGGACAGAAGATCCAGGACCTCTTCTCTGGTGGAACAGAAGATCCAGGACCTATTCTCTGGTGGAACAGAAGATCCAGGACCTCTTCTCTGGTGGAACAGAAGATCCAGGACCTCTTTTCTGGTGGGACAGAAGATCCAGGACCTCCTCTCTGGTGGGATAGAAGATCCAGGACATCTTCTCTGGAGGGACTCAAGATCCAGGACCTCTTCTCTGGTGGAACAGAAGATCCAGGACCTCTTCTTTGGAGGGACAGAAGATCCAGGACCTCTTCTTTGGTGGGACAGAAGATCCAGGACCTCTTCTCTGGTGGAACAGAAGATCCAGGACCTATTCTCTGGTGGAACAGAAGATCCAGGACCTCTTCTCTGGTGGAACAGAAGATCCAGGACCTCTTCTCTGGAGGGACAGAAGATCCAGGACCTCTTCTTTGGTGGGAAAGAAGATCCAGGACCTCTTCTCTGGTGGAACAGAAGATCCAGGACCTCTTCTCTGGTGGAACAGAAGATCCAGGACCTTTTCTCTGGAGGGACAGAAGATCCAGGACCTCTTCTCTGGTGGGACAGAAGATCCAGGACCTCTTCTCTGGAGGGACTCAAGATCCAGGACCTCTTCTCTGGTGGAACAGAAGATCCAGGACCTCTTCTCTGGTGGAACAGAAGATCCAGGACCTTTTCTCTGGTGGAACAGAAGATCCAGGACCTCTTCTCTGGAGGGACAGAAGATCCAGGACCTCTTCTTTGGTGGGACAGAAGATCCAGGACCTCTTCTCTGGTGGAACAGAAGATCCAGGACCTCTTCTCTGGTGGAACAGAAGATCCAGGACCTCTTCTCTGGAGGGACAGAAGATCCAGGACCTCTTCTCTGGTGGGACAGAAGATCCAGGACCTCTTCTCTGGAGGGACTCAAGATCCAGGACCTCTTCTCTGGAGGGACAGAAGATCCAGGACCTCTTCTCTGGAGGGACTCAAGATCTAGGACCTCTTCTCTGGAGGGACAGAAGATCCAGGACCTCTTCTCTGGAGGGACTCAAGATCCAGGACCTCTTCTCTGGTGGGACAGAAGATCCAGGACCTCTTCTCTGGAGGGACAGAAGATCCAGGACCTCTTCTCTGGTGGAACAAAAGATCCAGGACCTCTTCTCTGGAGGGACAGAAGATCCAGGACCTCTTCTCTGGTGGGACAGAAGATCCAGGACCTCTTCTTTGGAGGGACAGAAGATCCAGGACCTCTTCTCTGGAGGGACAGAAGATCCAGGACCTCTTCTCTGGAGGGACAGAAGATCCAGGACCTCTTCTCTGGAGGGACTCAAGATCCAGGACCTCTTCTCTGGAGGGACAGAAGATCCAGGACCTCTTCTCTGGAGGGACAGAAGATCCTGGACCTCTTCTCTGGAGGGAGTCAAGATCCAGGACCTCTTCTCTGGTGGAACAGAAGATCCAGGACCTCTTCTCTGGAGGGACAGAAGATCCAGGACCTCTTCTTTGGTGGGACAGAAGATCCAGGACCTCTTCTCTGGTGGAACAGAAGATCAAGGACCTCTTCTCTGGAGGGACAGAAGATCCAGGACCTCTTCTCTGGTGGGACAGAAGATCCAGGACCTCTTCTCTGGAGGGACTCAAGATCCAGGACCTCTTCTCTGGAGGGACAGAAGATCCAGGACCTCTTCTCTGGAGGGACTCAAGATCCAGGACCTCTTCTCTGGAGGGACAGAAGATCCAGGACCTCTTCTCTGGAGGGACTCAAGATCCAGGACCTCTTCTCTGGAGGGACAGAAGATCCAGGACCTCTTCTTTGGTGGGACAGAAGATCCAGGACCTCTTCTCTGGTGGAACAGAAGATCCAGGACCTTTTCTCTGGAGGGACAGAAGATCCAGGACCTCTTCTCTGGTGGGACAGAAGATCCAGGACCTCTTCTCTGGAGGGACTCAAGATCCAGGACCTCTTCTCTGGTGGAACAAAAGATCCAGGACCTCTTCTCTGGTGGAACAGAAGATCCAGGACCTTTTCTCTGGTGGAACAGAAGATCCAGGACCTCTTCTCTGGAGGGACAGAAGATCCAGGACCTCTTCTTTGGTGGGACAGAAGATCCAGGACCTCTTCTCTGGTGGAACAGAAGATCCAGGACCTCTTCTCTGGTGGAACAGAAGATCCAGGACCTCTTCTCTGGAGGGACAGAAGATCCAGGACCTCTTCTCTGGTGGGACAGAAGATCCAGGACCTCTTCTCTGGAGGGAGTCAAGATCCAGGACCTCTTCTCTGGTGGAACAGAAGATCCAGGACCTCTTCTCTGGAGGGACAGAAGATCCAGGACCTCTTCTTTGGTGGGACAGAAGATCCAGGACCTCTTCTCTGGTGGAACAGAAGATCAAGGACCTCTTCTCTGGAGGGACAGAAGATCCAGGACCTCTTCTCTGGTGGGACAGAAGATCCAGGACCTCTTCTCTGGAGGGACTCAAGATCCAGGACCTCTTCTCTGGAGGGACAGAAGATCCAGGACCTCTTCTCTGGAGGGACTCAAGATCCAGGACCTCTTCTCTGGAGGGACAGAAGATCCAGGACCTCATCTCTGGAGGGACTCAAGATCCAGGACCTCTTCTCTGGAGGGACAGAAGATCCAGGACCTCTTCTTTGGTGGGACAGAAGATCCAGGACCTCTTCTCTGGTGGAACAGAAGATCCAGGACCTTTTCTCTGGAGGGACAGAAGATCCAGGACCTCTTCTCTGGTGGGACAGAAGATCCAGGACCTCTTCTCTGGAGGGACTCAAGATCCAGGACCTCTTCTCTGGTGGAACAGAAGATCCAGGACTTCTTCTCTGGTGGAACAGAAGATCCAGGACCTTTTCTCTGGTGGAACAGAAGATCCAGGACCTCTTCTCTGGAGGGACAGAAGATCCAGGACCTCTTCTTTGGTGGGACAGAAGATCCAGGACCTCTTCTCTGGTGGAACAGAAGATCCAGGACCTCTTCTCTGGTGGAACAGAAGATCCAGGACCTCTTCTCTGGAGGGACAGAAGATCCAGGACCTCTTCTCTGGAGGGACAGAAGATCCAGGACCTCTTCTCTGGAGGGACTCAAGATCTAGGACCTCTTCTCTGGAGGGACAGAAGATCCAGGACCTCTTCTCTGGAGGGACTCAAGATCCAGGACCTCTTCTCTGGTGGGACAGAAGATCCAGGACCTCTTCTCTGGAGGGACAGAAGATCCAGGACCTCTTCTCTGGTGGAACAAAAGATCCAGGACCTCTTCTCTGGAGGGACAGAAGATCCAGGACCTCTTCTCTGGTGGGACAGAAGATCCAGGACCTCTTCTTTGGAGGGACAGAAGATCCAGGACCTCTTCTCTGGAGGGACAGAAGATCCAGGACCTCTTCTCTGGAGGGACTCAAGATCCAGGACCTCTTCTCTGGAGGGACAGAAGATCCAGGACCTCTTCTCTGGAGGGACAGAAGATCCTGGACCTCTTCTCTGGAGGGAGTCAAGATCCAGGACCTCTTCTCTGGTGGAACAGAAGATCCAGGACCTCTTCTCTGGAGGGACAGAAGATCCAGGACCTCTTCTTTGGTGGGACAGAAGATCCAGGACCTCTTCTCTGGTGGAACAGAAGATCAAGGACCTCTTCTCTGGAGGGACAGAAGATCCAGGACCTCTTCTCTGGTGGGACAGAAGATCCAGGACCTCTTCTCTGGAGGGACTCAAGATCCAGGACCTCTTCTCTGGAGGGACAGAAGATCCAGGACCTCTTCTCTGGAGGGACTCAAGATCCAGGACCTCTTCTCTGGAGGGACAGAAGATCCAGGACCTCTTCTCTGGAGGGACTCAAGATCCAGGACCTCTTCTCTGGAGGGACAGAAGATCCAGGACCTCTTCTTTGGTGGGACAGAAGATCCAGGACCTCTTCTCTGGAGGGATAGAAGATCCAGGACCTCTTCTCTGGTGGAACAGAAGATCCAGGACCTCTTCTTTGGTGGGACAGAATATCCAGGACCTCTTCTCTGGTGGAACAGAAGATCCAGGACCTCTTCTCTGGTGGGACAAAAAATCTAGGACCTCTTCTCTGGAGGGACACAAGATCCAGGACCTCTTCTCTGGTGGGACAGAAGATCCAGGACCTCTTCTCTGGAGGGACAGAAGATCCAGGACCTCTTCTTTGGTGGGACAGAAGATCCAGGACCTCTTCTCTGGAGGGAGAGAAGATCCAGGACCTCTTCTCTGGTGGGACAGAAGATCCAGGACCTCTTCTCTGGAGGGACAGAAGATCCAGGACCTCTTCTTTGGTGGGACAGAAGATCCAGGACCTCTTCTCTGGTGGGATAAAAGATCCAGGACCTCTTCTCTGGAGGGACTCAAGATCCAGGACCTCTTCTCTGGTGGAACAGAAGATCCAGGACCTCTTCTCTGGAGGGACAGAAGATCCAGGACCTCTTCTTTGGTGGGACAGAAGATCCAGGACCTCTTCTCTGGTGGAACAGAAGATCCAGGACCTCCTCTCTGGAGGGACAGAAGATCCAGGACCTCTTCTCTGGTGGGACAGAAGATCCAGGACCTCTTCTCTGGTGGGACAGAAGATCCAGGACCTCTTCTCTGGAGGGACTCAAGATCCAGGACCTCTTCTCTGGAGGGACAGAAGATCCAGGACCTCTTCTCTGGAGGGACTCAAGATCCAGGACCTCTTCTCTGGAGGGACAGAAGATCCAGGACCTCTTCTCTGGAGGGACTCAAGATCCAGGACCTCTTCTCTGGAGGGACAGAAGATCCAGGACCTCTTCTCTGGTGGGACAGAAGATCCAGGACCTCCTCTCTGGTGGGATAGAAGATCCAGGACATCTTCTCTGGAGGGACTCAAGATCCAGGACCTCTTCTCTGGTGGAACAGAAGATCCAGGACCTCTTCTTTGGAGGGACAGAAGATCCAGGACCTCTTCTTTGGTGGGACAGAAGATCCAGGACCTCTTCTCTGGTGGAACAGAAGATCCAGGACCTATTCTCTGGTGGAACAGAAGATCCAGGACCTCTTCTCTGGAGGGACAGAAGATCCAGGACCTCTTCTTTGGTGGGACAGAAGATCCAGGACCTCTTCTCTGGTGGAACAGAAGATCCAGGACCTCTTCTCTGGTGGAACAGAAGATCCAGGACCTTTTCTCTGGAGGGACAGAAGATCCAGGACCTCTTCTCTGGTGGGACAGAAGATCCAGGACCTCTTCTCTGGAGGGACTCAAGATCCAGGACCTCTTCTCTGGTGGAACAGAAGATCCAGGACCTCTTCTCTGGAGGGACAGAAGATCCAGGACCTCTTCTTTGGTGGGACAGAAGATCCAGGACCTCTTCTCTGGTGGAACAGAAGATCCAGGACCTCTTCTCTGGTGGAACAGAAGATCCAGGACCTCTTCTCTGGAGGGACAGAAGATCCAGGACCTCTTCTCTGGTGGGACAGAAGATCCAGGACCTCTTCTTTGGAGGGACAGAAGATCCAGGACCTCTTCTCTGGAGGGACAGAAGATCCAGGACCTCTTCTCTGGAGGGACAGAAGATCCAGGACCTCTTCTCTGGAGGGACTCAAGATCCAGGACCTCTTCTCTGGAGGGACAGAAGATCCAGGACCTCTTCTCTGGAGGGACAGAAGATCCTGGACCTCATCTCTGGAGGGACTCAAGATCCAGGACCTCTTCTCTGGTGGAACAGAAGATCCAGGACCTCTTCTCTGGAGGGACAGAAGATCCAGGACCTCTTCTTTGGTGGGACAGAAGATCCAGGACCTCTTCTCTGGTGGAACAGAAGATCAAGGACCTCTTCTCTGGAGGGACAGAAGATCCAGGACCTCTTCTCTGGTGGGACAGAAGATCCAGGACCTCTTCTCTGGAGGGACTCAAGATCCAGGACCTCTTCTCTGGAGGGACAGAAGATCCAGGACCTCTTCTCTGGAGGGACTCAAGATCCAGGACCTCTTCTCTGGAGGGATAGAAGATCCAGGACCTCTTCTATGGTGGGACAGAAGATCCAGGACCTCTTCTCTGGAGGGACAGAAGATCCAGGACCTCTTCTTTGGTGGGACAGAATATCCAGGACCTCTTCTCTGGTGGAACAGAAGATCCAGGACCTCTTCTCTGGTGGGACAAAAAATCTAGGACCTCTTCTCTGGAGGGACACAAGATCCAGGACCTCTTCTCTGGTGGGACAGAAGATCCAGGACCTCTTCTCTGGAGGGACAGAAGATCCAGGACCTCTTCTTTGGTGGGACAGAAGATCCAGGACCTCTTCTCTGGAGGGAGAGAAGATCCAGGACCTCTTCTCTGGTGGGACAGAAGATCCAGGACCTCTTCTCTGGAGGGACAGAAGATCCAGGACCTCTTCTTTGGTGGGACAGAAGATCCAGGACCTCTTCTCTGGTGGGATAAAAGATCCAGGACCTCTTCTCTGGAGGGACTCAAGATCCAGGACCTCTTCTCTGGTGGAACAGAAGATCCAGGACCTCTTCTCTGGAGGGACAGAAGATCCAGGACCTCTTCTTTGGTGGGACAGAAGATCCAGGACCTCTTCTCTGGTGGAACAGAAGATCCAGGACCTCTTCTCTGGAGGGACAGAAGATCCAGGACATCTTCTCTGGTGGGACAGAAGATCCAGGACCTCTTCTCTGGTGGGACAGAAGATCCAGGACCTCTTCTCTGGAGGGACTCAAGATCCAGGACCTCTTCTCTGGAGGGACAGAAGATCCAGGACCTCTTCTCTGGAGGGACTCAAGATCCAGGACCTCTTCTCTGGAGGGACAGAAGATCCAGGACCTCTTCTCTGGAGGGACTCAAGATCCAGGACCTCTTCTCTGGAGGGACAGAAGATCCAGGACCTCTTCTCTGGTGGGACAGAAGATCCAGGACCTCCTCTCTGGTGGGATAGAAGATCCAGGACATCTTCTCTGGAGGGACTCAAGATCCAGGACCTCTTCTCTGGTGGAACAGAAGATCCAGGACCTCTTCTTTGGAGGGACAGAAGATCCAGGACCTCTTCTCTGGTGGGACAGAAGATCCAGGACCTCTTCTCTGGTGGGACAGAAGATCCAGGACCTCTTCTCTGGAGGGACTCAAGATCCAGGACCTCTTCTCTGGAGGGACAGAAGATCCAGGACCTCTTCTCTGGAGGGACTCAAGATCCAGGACCTCTTCTCTGGAGGGACAGAAGATCCAGGATCTCTTCTCTGGAGGGACTCAAGATCCAGGACCTCTTCTCTGGAGGGACAGAAGATCCAGGACCTCTTCTCTGGTGGGACAGAAGATCCAGGACCTCCTCTCTGGTGGGATAGAAGATCCAGGACATCTTCTCTGGAGGGACTCAAGATCCAGGACCTCTTCTCTGGTGGAACAGAAGATCCAGGACCTCTTCTTTGGAGGGACAGAAGATCCAGGACCTCTTCTTTGGTGGGACAGAAGATCCAGGACCTTTTCTCTGGTGGAACAGAAGATCCAGGACCTATTCTCTGGTGGAACAGAAGATCCAGGACCTCTTCTCTGGTGGAACAGAAGATCCAGGACCTCTTCTCTGGAGGGACAGAAGATCCAGGACCTCTTCTTTGGTGGGACAGAAGATCCAGGACCTCTTCTCTGGTGGAACAGAAGATCCAGGACCTCTTCTCTGGTGGAACAGAAGATCCAGGACCTTTTCTCTGGCGGGACAGAAGATCCAGGACCTCTTCTCTGGTGGGACAGAAGATCCAGGACCTCTTCTCTGGAGGGACTCAAGATCCAGGACCTCTTCTCTGGTGGAACAGAAGATCCAGGACCTCTTCTCTGGAGGGACAGAAGATCCAGGACCTCTTCTCTGGAGGGACTCAAGATCCAGGACCTCTTCTCTGGAGGGACAGAAGATCCAGGACCTCTTCTCTGGAGGGACAGAAGATCCAGGACCTCTTCTCTGGTGGAACAGAAGATCCAGGACCTCTTCTCTGGAGGGACAGAAGATCCAGGACCTCTTCTCTGGTGGGACAGAAGATCCAGGACCTCTTCTTTGGAGGGACAGAAGATCCAGGACCTCTTCTCTGGAGGGACAGAAGATCCAGGACCTCTTCTCTGGAGGGACAGAAGATCCAGGACCTCTTCTCTGGAGGGACTCAAGATCCAGGACCTCTTCTCTGGAGGGACAGAAGATCCAGGACCTCTTCTCTGGTGGGACAGAATATCCAGGACCTCTTCTCTGGAGGGACAGAAGATCCAGGACCTCTTCTCTGGTGGGACAGAAGATCCAGGACCTCTTCTCTGGAGGGACAGAAGATCCAGGACCTCTTCTCTGGTGGGACAGAAGATCCAGGACCTCTTCTTTGGAGGGACAGAAGATCCAGGACCTCTTCTCTGGTGGGACAGAAGATCCAGGACCTCTTCCCTGTAGGGACTCAAGATCCAGGACCTCTTCTCTGGTGGGACAGAAGATCCAGGACCTCTTTTCTGGAGGGACAGAAGATCCAGGACCTCTTCTCTGGAGGGACAGAAGATCCAGGACCTCTTTTCTGGAGGGACAGAAGATCCAGGACCTCGTCTCTGGAGGGACAGAAGATCCAGGACCTCTTCTCTGGAGGGACTCAAGATCCAGGACCTCTTCTCTGGTGGGACAGAAGATCCAGGACCTCTTCTCTGGAGGGACAGAAGATCCAGGACCTCTTCTCTGGAGGGATAGAAGATCCAGGACCTCTTTTCTGGAGGAACAGAAGATCCAGGACCTCTTCTCTGGAGGGACAGAAGATCCAGGACCTCTTCTCTGGAGGGACTCAAGATCCAGGACCTCTTCTCTGGTGGGACAGAAGATCCAGGACCTCTTTTCTGGAGGGACAGAAGATCCAGGACCTCTTCTCTGGAGGGACAGAAGATCCAGGACCTCTTTTCTGGAGGGACAGAAGATCCAGGACCTCTTCTCTGGAGGGACAGAAGATCCAGGACCTCTTTTCTGGAGGGACAGAAGATCCAGGACCTCTTTTCTGGAGGGACAGAAGATCCAGGACCTCTTCTCTGGAGGGACAGAAGATCCAGGACCTCTTCTCTGGAGGGACAGAAGATCCAGGACACATTTCTAACGATATTTACAGATAAGAAACTTTATCTTTTCAATTCCATTCTATAAAAATGGCCGTTATAATAATGAACCTGAAACTATTCGACTTAAGGCTCAATTCCAAAAGAAAAGCTTAGGATCATCATCAAATCAAATCAATTTATTTTTGTAAGGCCCAAAATCACAACAACAGTTGCCTCTGAGGGCCACAGGGAGAAATGAATCAACAATGTCTGTGGTGGCGATGAAGTCAGACAATGTCTGTGGTGGCGAGGGACGATGTCCCAGGGTCCTCTGTCCTTAGACTCTCCTTCTCGGCCAGGAAAAACTACAAAAAAAAAACCTCTTTGGGAAAAAAGCGTAGAAACCTGGAGGAGTTCCAGTGAAGGAGAGATCCGACTCTCACAGACGGACAGACGGACACGAGGGAGACTGGAGCTGGACCCACTCTTCAGGCAGAAGAGGGACCGTCCACACAGGGCAGGGACACTTCACCAGGAGAGTGACATCTGGGTCCACAGGTCCTCAGGAGTGAGAGAAAGAAAAGAAGGCGGTGAACAGTTTGCAAGTGGAATCAAAAAATAAATATTGTTTGATAGCATAAGTAGTCAGAAGAAGAGGACAGTGCTCAAGCTGCCATACTTCCCCCAGCACAGTTACTTCTAGGATATTTGTATCAAAGTCTGTTTGTCAAACCCGATGACTTTGGAACCATCTGGACCAGTCCAAACGGAACAAGTTTATGAAACGCAATATAAATAATCATCAACATAGACTTCATGTGACAGTGATTGACAGTAAATATGATTCTACAGCTCCACCGAGTCCAACATGTGAAGATAAAGAAGATAAACATAGAATCATCTAATAATGTCCCAGATCCTGATTGTTATGTTTTAGGACGAGACACGAGACATTCAGACAAGAAACATCAATATATATTGAGAACTTTATTATTTGCAGCCGCTTAACGATCTTACATATGACCAGCTCTTCAGCTTTTTGTTACGTCATAAGGCGCTGGTACAGCTGGCAGCCCGGTGTAAACGCTCTCTCTTCTTTCTCACACTTATTGTGCTTTATCTCCTATATTTTGTAAATATAGTTAGTATATTTTTTCTATTTTACTGTACGATAGGGACACGCGCTGGAATAGTTTTTTAATTCAACTGTTTTTGACTTTTTTCGGCTGGATTTGAGCGTTTTTCGTTGTGTTGTTGTGACGTGAGCTAGCTCCGCCCCCCGCGCCCTCCGGCCGCGCTAAAGTACGGCGTGTCGTCGGTACACGTTTATATACACGTTTATATACACGTTTATATACACGTTTATATGAAAGAGGAACTTCACCAACGATCGGGACACGCACTGGAATCGCTTTAAATGAACTTGTTTTGACTTTATTCGGCTGGATTGAGTGTTTTCGTCGTGTCGTTGCGATGTGTCTTGGCTCTGAGTCCCCCGGCCCCGCCCCCCGGCTCCGGCCCCGCCCCCGGCTCCGGCCCCGCCCCCCGGCTCCGGCCCCGCCCACAAAGGAGGAACTCATGAAACTGAGGAGAACAGTCGTCTTACCCGGAGATCGTCACGTTATCCCGGCGCAATACTGACCTAACCTAATACTGATGTGCAATTCTGTCATATGTGCAATTACTGTTGGAATTCATGTGCAATGGTATTTATTTATTTATTTGTCTATGGGAGTTTTTATTTATTTATAGGAGATCTTCTACTGAAAGTGTTTTTCACACTTCCTATAAGTGATCTGTTCTTCTGTATCTACCTCTGTATCTACCTGCGTTGCAACAATGAAATTTCCCCATGTGGGACAATAAAGGAATATCTTATTTTATCTTATATGTGGAGGGACAAGATCATGTCCTTATGCCACTGGAGAGGCTCTCACACGTCCCGAAAGGCTCTCACACGTCCGGAGAGGCTCTCACACGTCCCGAAAGGCTCTCACACGTCCGGAGAGGCTCTCACACGTCCCGAAAGGCTCTCACACGTCCCGAAAGGCTCTCACACGTCCCGAGAGGCTCTCACACGTCCCGAAAGGCTCTTGCACGTCCCGAGAGGCTCTCGCACGTCCCGAAAGGCTCTCACACGTCCGGAGAGGCTCTCACACGTCCGGAGAGGCTCTTGCACGTCCCGAGAGGCTCTCGCACGTCCCGAAAGGCTCTCACACGTCCCGAAAGGCTCTCACACGTCCGGAGAGGCTCTCACACGTCCCGAAAGGCTCTCACACGTCCCAAAAGGCTCTCACACGTCCCGAGAGGCTCTCACACGTCCCGAGAGGCTCTCACACGTCCCGAAAGGCTCTCACACGTCCGGAGAGGCTCTCACACGTCCCGAGAGGCTCTCACACGTCCCGAGAGGCTCTCACACGTCCCGAGAGGCTCTCACACGTCCGGAGAGGCTCTCACACGTCCCGAAAGGCTCTCACACGTCCCAAAAGGCTCTCACACGTCCCGAGAGGCTCTCACACGTCCCGAGAGGCTCTCACACGTCCCGAGAGGCTCTCACACGTCCCGAAAGGCTCTCACACGTCCCGAAAGGCTCTCACATGTCCCGAGAGCCTCTCACACGTCCTGAAAGGCTCTCGCACGTCCCGAAAGGCTCTCACACGTCCCGAAAGGCTCTCACACGTCCGGAGAGGCTCTCACACGTCCCGAAAGGCTCTCACACGTCCCAAAAGGCTCTCACACGTCCCGAGAGGCTCTCACACGTCCCGAGAGGCTCTCACACGTCCCGAAAGGCTCTCACACGTCCGGAGAGGCTCTCACACGTCCCGAGAGGCTCTCACACGTCCCGAGAGGCTCTCACACGTCCGGAGAGGCTCTCACACGTCCCGAAAGGCTCTCACACGTCCCAAAAGGCTCTCACACGTCCCAAAAGGCTCTCACACGTCCCGAGAGGCTCTCACACGTCCCGAGAGGCTCTCACACGTCCCGAGAGGCTCTCACACGTCCCGAAAGGCTCTCACACGTCCCGAAAGGCTCTCACACGTCCCGAGAGGCTCTCACACGTCCGGAGAGGCTCTCACACGTCCTGAAAGGCTCTCACACGTCCCGAGAGGCTCTCGCACGTCCTGAAAGGCTCTCGCACGTCCCGAAAGGCTCTCGCACGTCCCGAAAGGCTCTCACACGTCCGGAGAGGCTCTCACACGTCCGGAGAGGCTCTTGCACGTCCCGAGAGGCTCTCGCACGTCCCGAAAGGCTCTCACACGTCCCGAGAGGCTCTCACACGTCCCGAGAGGCTCTCGCACGTCCGGAGAGGCTCTCGCACGTCCGGGGAGGCTCTCGCACGTCCCGAGAGGCTCTCGCACGTCCCGAGATGCTCTCACACGTCCCGAGAGGCTCTCACACGTCCCGAGAGGCTCTCACACGTCCCGAGAGGCTCTCACACGTCCCGAGAGGCTCTCACACGTCCCGAGAGGCTCTCACACGTCCCGAAAGGCTCTCACACGTCCCGAGAGACTCTCACACGTCCCGAGAGACTCTCACACGTCCCGAAAGGCTCTGTAGGACCTTTTGTTAAAAACTGGTCCCCACTTGCCTCCTTCTTTGGGGAGCAATGGAATAAGGTGATTACCATGGGCTTTTCAGATAAACTTCATTAAAGTAGAAATGTTATAAGTGATAAATTGAAGGATCATGTTGAGCAGATATTACTGTAGATATGGAACTCAAGGTAAAGAACATAATTGTTGCCGCTCCAAAACCTCTTATAGATGTAAAATACAGTACTTACTATTATTATTTGTATTTATTTATTTATTTCTTATTTATTATTATGATGATTATGTTTATATCTTATTTTTAGGCCCGAGCGCCACAAGCTGCAAGAGGCCTATTAATCTCATAAGGCCGTGCCAAGCACGGCTGCGAAAGTGCGCACGAAGTGCGTACGAAATCAAGCGCGAAGCGCTCGCCCACTTCCAAACACTCACTAACGCACTCCTTCACTCAGACACGCCCCCTGCAGACTAATTAGTTGTATGAAAATGGAACATTACTGTTGTAAAAAACCCGTGCAAAAGTGCGCACTAAACGAGCACTTTACATTGAGATGACGAGCGCTTCGCGGTCGTCTTCCCCATATAAAGCACTCATTTGCTCTAAGTGTCTCACGAATACGTTCCATCTCTTGCATGTTCCGTTCATATAAACATGTGATGCAAAAATGTAACATTATTACTGTTTAGAGGGCCAAAAACACAAAGTGGGCGGAGCTCACTCAAAATTAACGAAATTACCCGTCAGTGACCAGGGACCCACACCATGAGGGAGGAAAGCGCGAGCTCTTTCCGAAAATGTATAGTTTATGACATTTGAAAAATGGGAAACATTGTTTTCGCATCGGAATATTACTCTTTCTTCTTCTTCTTCTTCTTCTTCTTCTTCTTCTTCTTCTTCTTCTTCTTCTTCTTCTTCTTCTTCTTCTTCTTCTTCTTCTTCTTCTTCTTCTTCTTCTTCTTCTTCTTCTTCTTCTTCTTCTTCTTCTTCTTCTTCTTCTTTCTTTCTTCTCGGGACACGCCCCCCTATTTTTCACCCAGTGACATTGACGAAAAGTCACAAAAATGTTCACACCTCTAAAAATCGTGCCTCTACATTCTGGCCATTTCCCTTTTCTATAATTAAAGAATTTGCTCGTCAGCCCCAAATGTACCAAAAATACATTGAGAGATGGGAAATGACCCCAAAAAAATCTGATCGTAGAATCATGCAATTTGGCGCAGAGGTAGATGGCGACAAGAGAAGTAAAAAATATTATTACGGCAACGCCGTCCGCCCAACCAAATGTCGGCCATATTGCTTCAAAAATGGCTAAGCATGACTCGGGAGTTTTTCCAAACGTGGTACTTTTATGAACTCCTCCCCCTCAGGGCGTTGGCCCTAAAAAGCTGAAATTTGGTGAAAATGCTCCTGAGGAGTGGGACATCAAAAGTTATTCAAATGACATTGACCCTGTCACGGTCTCTGAGCGGCGAAGCCACAAACTGTAGCTCGAATTTCAGAAATCTCCCAAATTTAACATTTCTGCCGTTTGCGCAGATAAAGTCAGAATTGCATCAAATTAGAATCACTTGTTAAACTCTTTGCGCTAAACCTACTTGAAGTGAAATAAATTAATTTGGCGCCACAGCGCCCCCTACAGAGTTTATATGGAGGTTAAATGTTTCGTTTTGCGAAATTATATGAAATTTGACACAAAACTCAATTTTGGCCCCATCAAAAAAGTCAATGACTCATGTCATAATTGTTATGTCGTTGCCGTAGCGATGACCCAAACCTCCCATGTTATTCCAATGGGGAAATCGCCAGAACATGTTTACACTTTAGACTTTCACAAACTCCTCCCCCTCAGGGCGTTAGCCCTATTAACCTGAAATGTGGTGAGACTCATCTTCAGGACCATCAAAAGTTATCCACATTTTTATTCTAAGAGTCACGGTGTCTGTGCGGCAGAGCCGCACATTTTGCCAAGAATTCAAAATAAAATTGCTTTTTGATGTAAAACAAAGGGGAGAAGATGTGACAGCGTCACAGATTCAGCAGTAGATGTGATAAAAGGACAATTGGGGCGCGTTAGCGCCCCCTCCTCTTGCGGTGTGGCGGCGTAGGCGTGGCGAGGGCCAATCATTGCCGCTTGCGGCTATATTTATTATTATTATTTCCCCCCCTTTCTCCTCTCCTCTATTTTTAGGGTGTGTGTAGGTGTGTAGGGGTTTAGGTGCGTAGGGGTGTAGGGGTGTAGGTGCATAGGGGTGTAGGGGTTTAGGTGCGTAGGGGCGTAGGGGTGTAGGGGTGTAGGTGCGTAGGGGTGTAGGGGTGTAGGTGTGTAGGTGTATATGTACAGGTATATGTACAGGTATATGTACAGGTGTATGTACAGGTGTATGTACAGGTGTATGTACAGGTGTATGTACAGGTGTATGTACAGGTGTATGTACAGGTGTATGTACAGGTGTATGTACAGGTATATGTACAGGTGTATGTACAGGTGTATGTACAGGTGTATGTACAGGTATATGTACAGGTGTATGTACAGGTGTATATACAGGTATATGTACAGGTGTATGTACAGGTATATGTACAGGTGTATGTACAGGTATATGTACAGGTGTATGTACAGGTGTATGTACAGGTGTATGTACAGGTATATGTACAGGTGTATGTACAGGTGTATATACAGGTATATGTACAGGTGTATGTACAGGTATATGTACAGGTGTATGTACAGGTGTATGTACAGGTGTATGTACAGGTGTATGTACAGGTGTATGTACAGGTATATGTACAGGTGTATGTACAGGTATATGTACAGGTGTATGTACAGGTGTATGTACAGGTATATGTACAGGTGTATGTACAGGTGTATGTACAGGTGTATGTACAGGTATATGTACAGGTGTATGTACAGGTATATGTACAGGTGTATGTACAGGTGTATGTACAGGTGTATGTACAGGTATATGTACAGGTGTATGTACAGGTGTATATACAGGTATATGTACAGGTGTATGTACAGGTATATGTACAGGTGTATGTACAGGTGTATGTACAGGTGTATGTACAGGTGTATGTACAGGTGTATGTACAGGTGTATGTACAGGTATATGTACAGGTGTATGTACAGGTATATGTACAGGTGTATGTACAGGTGTATGTACAGGTATATGTACAGGTGTATGTACAGGTGTATGTACAGGTGTATGTACAGGTGTATGTACAGGTGTATATGTACAGGTGTATGTACAGGTGTATGTACAGGTGTATGTACAGGTGTATATACAGGTATATGTACAGGTATATGTACAGGTGTATGTACAGGTGTATGTACAGGTATATGTACAGGTGTATGTACAGGTGTATGTACAGGTGTATGTACAGGTGTATGTACAGGTATATGTACAGGTGTATGTACAGGTGTATGTACAGGTGTATGTACAGGTGTATGTACAGGTGTATGTACAGGTATATGTACAGGTGTATGTACAGGTGTATGTACAGGTGTATGTACAGGTGTATGTACAGGTGTATGTACAGGTGTATGTACAGGTGTATGTGCGGTGCTGGAGTCCCAGCTTCGGCTTGACGCCTTCTCTTGGACGGTCGAGTGGATTCCTGGACACGGGATGAAGGCCTTGTGAGCTCCGCATTGTGCATCAGTACTGGCTCTGGCATGGGTCAGAGCCATGGGTCGGGGCCCTGAAGTGACTTGGGGGGGGTCCGGTGTTGGCTTGCCCGTGCGTTTGCCCTCGACGCTGGTTCCAGTTGGGGTGGGCCTCAGTTTGGGATGCTGGGTTCCTCAGTCAAGTGGTGGGTACCAATGTTACAGCACCTGATGTGTATATACATGTACCGGAAATGTGTGTATACATGTACATGTACCGGTATATGTGTGTATACATGTACATGTACCGGTATATGTGTGTATACATGTACATGTACCGGTATATGTGTGTATACATGTACATGTACCGGTATATGTGTATATACATGTACATGTACCGGTATATGTGTATATACATGTACATGTACCGGTATATGTGTGTATACATGTACATGTACCGGTATATGTGTGTATACATGTACATGTACCGGTATATGTGTGTATACATGTACATGTACCGGTATATGTGTGTATACATGTACATGTACCGGTATATGTGTATATACATGTACATGTACCGGTATATGTGTATATACATGTACATGTACCGGTATATGTGTGTATACATGTACATGTACCGGTATATGTGTATATACATGTACATGTACCGGTATATGTGTATATACATGTACATGTACCGGTATATGTGTGTATACATGTACATGTACCGGTATATGTGTATATACATGTACATGTACCGGTATATGTGTATATACATGTACATGTACCGGTATATGTGTATATACATGTACATGTACCGGTATATGTGTATATACATGTACATGTACCGGTATATGTGTGTATACATGTACATGTACCGGTATATGTGTGTATACATGTACATGTACCGGTATATGTGTGTATACATGTACATGTACCGGTATATGTGTATATACATGTACATGTACCGGTATATGTGTATATACATGTACATGTACATGTATATGTGTATATACATGTACATGTACCGGTATATGTGTATATACATGTAAATGTACATGTATATGTGTATATACATGTACATGTACTGGTATATGTGTATATACATGTACATGTACATGTATATGTGTATATACATGTAAATGTACATGTATATGTGTATATAGATATGTATAAGTTTATGTAATGATTATATTTGCTTTGATGTTTTGAGAGCACTATGTGCAAAATCAATTATAAAAAATAAATAAAAAAAAAAGAGCTTCAAACACATGCTATGCTTTAAGAACATGCACGGGCCCTCAGAGTGTGGCCCTCAGAGTGTGGCCCTCAGAGTGTGGCCCTCAGAGTCGGGCCCTCAGAGTCGGGCCCTCAGAGTCTGGCCCTCAGAGTCGGGCCCTCAGAGTGTGGCCCTCAGAGTGTGGCCCTCAGAGTCTGGCCCTCAGAGTCGGGCCCTCAGAGTCTGGCCCTCAGAGTCTGGCCCTCAGAGTCGGGCCCTCAGAGTCGGGCCCTCAGAGTCTGGCCCTCAGAGTCGGGCCCTTAGAGTCGGGCCCTCAGAGTCTGGACCTCAGAGTCTGGACCTCAGAGTCTGGCCCTCAGAGTATGGCCCTCAGAGTCTGGCCACTGGAGTCGGGCCCTCAGAGTCTGGACCTCAGAGTCTGGCCCTCAGAGTTGGGCCCTCAGAGTGTGGCCCTCAGAGTGTGGCCCTCAGACTCTGGCCCTCAGAGTCTGGCCCTCAGAGTCTGGCCCTCAGAGTCGGGCCCTCAGAGTCTGGCCCTCAGAGTCGGGCCCTCAGAGTGTGGCCCTCAGAGTCGGGCCCTCAGAGTCTGGCCCTCAGAGTCGGGCCCTCAGAGTCTGGCCCTCAGAGTCGGGCCCTCAGAGTGTGGCCCTCAGAGTGTGGCCCTCAGACTCTGGCCCTCAGAGTCTGGCCCTCAGAGTCGGGCCCTCAGAGTCGGGCCCTCAGAGTCGGGCCCTCAGAGTCGGGCCCTCAGAGTCTGGCCCTCAGAGTCTGGCCCTCAGAGTCTGGCCCTCAGAGTCGGGCCCTCAGAGTCTGGCCCTCAGAGTCGGGCCCTCAGAGTCTGGCCCTCAGAGTCCGGACCTCAGAGTCTGGCCCTCAGAGTATGGCCCTCAGAGTCTGGCCCTCAGAGTCGGGCCCTCAGAGTCGGGCCCTCAGAGTCGGGCCCTCAGAGTCTGGCCCTCAGAGTCTGGCCCTCAGAGTCTGGCCCTCAGAGTCGGGCCCTCAGAGTCGGGCCCTCAGAGTCTGGCCCTCAGAGTCGGGCCCTCAGAGTCTGGCCCTCAGAGTCGGGCCCTCAGAGTCTGGCCCTCAGAGTCTGGCCCTCAGAGTCGGGCCCTCAGATTCTGGCCCTCAGAGTCGGGCCCTCAGAGTGTGGCCCTCAGAGTCGGGCCCTCAGAGTCGGGCCCTCAGAGTCGGGCCCTCAGAGTCTGGCCCTCAGAGTCGGGCCCTCAGAGTGTGGCCCTCAGACTCTGGCCCTCAGAGTCTGGCCCTCAGAGTCGGGCCCTCAGAGTTGGGCCCTCAGAGTCGGGCCCTCAGAGTCTGGCCCTCAGAGTCTGGCCCTCAGAGTCTGGCCACTGGAGTCAGGCCCTCAGAGTCGGGCCCTCAGAGTCGGGCCCTCAGAGTCTGGACCTCAGAGTTTGGACCTCAGAGTCTGGCCCTCAGAGTCGGGCCCTCAGAGTGTGGCCCTCAGAGTGTGGCCCTCAGACTCTGGCCCTCAGAGTCTGGCCCTCAGAGTCGGGCCCTCAGAGTCGGGCCCTCAGAGTCGGGCCCTCAGAGTCTGGCCCTCAGAGTCGGGCCCTCAGAGTCTGGCCCTCAGAGTCTGGCCCTGAGAGTCTGGCCCTCAGAGTCGGGCTCTCAGAGTCGGGCCCTCAGAGTCTGGCCCTCAGAGTCGGGCCCTCAGAGTCTGGCCTTCAGAGTCGGGCCCTCAGAGTCTGGCCCTCAGAGTCTGGCCCTCAGAGTCGGGCCCTCAGAGTCTGGCCCTCAGAGTCAGGCCCTCAGAGTGTGGCCCTCAGAGTCGGGCCCTCAGAGTCGGGCCCTCAGAGTCGGGTCGGGCCCTCAGAGTGTGGCCCTCAGAGTGTGGCCCTCAGACTCTGGCCCTCAGAGTCTGGCCCTCAGAGTCTGGCCCTCAGAGTCTGGCCCTCAGAGTCGGGCCCTCAGAGTCTGGCCCTCAGAGTCGGGCCCTCAGAGTCTGGCCCTCAGAGTCTGGACCTCAGAGTTGGGCCCTCAGAGTCGGGCCCTCAGAGTCGGGCCCTCAGAGTCTGGCCCTCAGAGTCGGGCCCTCAGAGTCTGGCCTTCAGAGTCGGGCCCTCAGAGTCTGGCCCTCAGAGTCTGGCCCTCAGAGTCGGGCCCTTAGAGTCTGGCCCTCAGAGTCAGGCCCTCAGAGTGTGGCCCTCAGAGTCGGGCCCTCAGAGTCGGGCCCTCAGAGTCGGGTCGGGCCCTCAGAGTGTGGCCCTCAGAGTCTGGCCCTCAGAGTCAGGCCCTCAGAGTCTGGCCCTCAGAGTCAGGCCCTCAGAGTCGGGCCCTCAGAGTCTGGCCCTCAGAGTCAGGCCCTCAGAGTTGGGCCCTCAGAGTCGGGCCCTCAGAGTCGGAACCTCAGAGTCTGGCCCTCAGAGTCGGGCCCTCAGAGTCGGGCCCTCAGAGTCAGGCCCTCAGAGTCTGGCCCTCTGAGTCGGGCCCTCAGAGTCTGGCCCTCAGAGTCGGGCCCTCAGAGTCGGGCCCTCAGAGTCGGGCCCCCAGAGTCGGGCCCTCAGAGTCTGGCCCTCAGAGTCAGGCCCTCAGAGTCTGGCCCTCTGAGTCGGGCCCTCAGAGTCTGGCCCTCAGAGTCAGGCCCTCAGAGTGTGGCCCTCAGAGTCTGGCCCTCAGAGTGTGGCCCTCAGAGTCTGTAAACACAGTTATCACTGCATTTATAGCAGTAACAGTTCCTCTGTTAAAGTCAGTGTTAGTTTGAATAACCTCTAGGGGGCAACACAGAGCTAAACGAGGCCCCTATGGAGGCCCCTATGGAGGCCCCTATGGAGGCCCCTATGGAGGCCCCTATGGAGGCTGTTGAAAATGAGGTGAATGTAGCATTTGCTTATTTTGCCCTTAAAATAGTTCAATAAAACTGGATAAAGATATGTTGATTTTGCTCCCAACGATGAGTTTTGTTCACTATGTTCAGTATGTGTTCACTGTTCACTCTGTGTTCACTCACTATGTGTTCACTATGTGTTCACTATGTGTTCACTGTGTGTTCACTCTGTGTTCACTATGTGTTCACTATGTTCACTGTGTGTTCACTGTGTGTTCACTGTGTGTTCACTATGTGTTCACTCTGTATTCACTATTTGTTCACTGTGTGTTCACTCTATGTTCACTATGTGTTCACTATGTGTTCACTCTGTGTTCACTATGTGTTCACTATGTGTTCACTATGTGTTCACTGTGTGTTCACTCTATGTTCACTATGTGTTCACTATGTGTTCACTCTGTGTTCACTCTGTATTCACTATGTGTTCACTGTGTGTTCACTCTATGTTCACTATGTGTTCACTATGTGTTCACTCTGTGTTCACTATGTGTTCACCATGTGTTCACTGTGTGTTCACTATATGTTCACTATGTGTTCACTGTGTTCACTATGCTCACTATGTGTCCACTATGTGTTCACCATGTGTTCACTGTGTGTTCACTATATGTTCACTATGTTAACTATGTGTTCACTATGTTCACTCTGTGTTCACTATGTGTTCATTATGTGTTCACTATGTGTTCACTATGTTCACTATGTGTTCACTCTGTGTTAACTATGTGTTCACTGTGTGTTCACTGTCTGTTCACTCTGTGTTCACTATGTGTTCACTATGTGTTCACTATGTGTTCGCTGTGTGTTCACTATGTGTTCACTATGTGTTCACTATGTTCACTATGTTCACTATGTGTTCACTATGTGTTCACTCTGTGTTCACTATGTGTTCACTATGTGTTCACTCTGTGTTAACTATGTGTTCACTATATGTTCACTATATACTCACTGTGTGTTCACTGTCTGTTCACTCTGTGTTCACTATGTGTTCACTATGTGTTCACTATGTGTTCGCTGTGTGTTCACTATGTGTTCACTATGTGTTCACTATGTGTTCACTATGTTCACTATGTGTTCACTATGTGTTCACTATTTTAACTATGTGTTCACTATGTTCACTGTGTGTTCACTGTGTGTTCACTATGTGTTCACTATGTGTTCACTATGTTCACTATGTGTTCATTCTGTGTTCACTATATGTTCACTGTGTGTTCAATGTGTGTTCACCATGTGTTCACTCTGTGTTCACTATGTGTTCATTATGTGTTCACTATGTGTTCACTATGTTCACTATGTGTTCACTCTGTGTTCACTATGTGTTCACTGTGTGTTCACTGTCTGTTCACTCTGTGTTCACTATGTGTTCACTATGTGTTCGCTGTGTGTTCACTATGTGTTCACTATGTGTTCACTATGTTCACTATGTTCACTATGTGTTCACTATGTGTTCACTCTGTGTTCACTATGTGTTCACTATGTGTTCACTCTGTGTTAACTATGTGTTCACTATATGTTCACTATGTGCTCACTGTGTGTTCACTGTCTGTTCACTCTGTGTTCACTATGTGTTCACTATGTGTTCACTATGTGTTCGCTGTGTGTTCACTATGTGTTCACTATGTGTTCACTATGTGTTCACTATGTTCACTATGTGTTCACTATGTGTTCACTATTTTAACTATGTGTTCACTGTGTGTTCACTGTGTGTTCACTATGTGTTCACTATGTGTTCACTATGTGTTCACTATGTTCACTATGTGTTCATTCTGTGTTCACTATATGTTCACTGTGTGTTCACTGTGTGTTCACTATGTGTTCACTATGTGTTCACTATGTGTTCACTGTGTGTTCACTATGTGTTCACTATGTGTTCACTATGTGTTCACTCTGTGTTCACAATGTTCACTATGTGTTCACTATGTGTTCACTATGTTCACTATGTGTTCACTATATGTTCACTATGCGTTCACTGTGATCACTGTGTTCACTATGCTCACTATGTGTTCACTATGTGTTCACTATGTGTTCACTATGTGTTCACTATGTGTTCACTATGTGTTAACTTTGTGTTCACTCTGTTTTCACTTTGTGTTCACTATGTGTTCACTATGTGTTCACTATGTCCACTATGTTAACTATGTGTTCACTATGTTCACTATTTTCCCTATGTGTTCACTGTGTTCTCTATGTTCACTATGTGTTCACTATGTGTTCACTATGTGTTCACTATGTGTTCACTCTGTATTCACTATGTGTTCACTGTGTGTTCACTCTATGTTCACTATGTGTTCACTATGTGTTCACTCTGTGTTCACTATGTGTTCACTATGTGTTCACTGTTGTCACTCTATGTTCACTATGTGTTCACTATGTGTTCACTCTGTGTTCACTCTGTATTCACTATGTGTTCACTGTGTGTTCACTCTATGTTCACTATGTGTTCACTATGTGTTCACTCTGTGTTCACTATGTGTTCACCATGTGTTCACTGTGTGTTCACTATATGTTCACTATGTGTTCACTGTGTTCACTATGCTCACTATGTGTCCACTATGTGTTCACCATGTGTTCACTGTGTGTTCACTATATGTTCACTATGTGTTCACTGTGTTTACTATGCTCACTATGTGTTCACTATGTGTTCACTATGTGTTCACTATGTGTTCACTATGTTAACTATGTGTTCACTATGTTCACTCTGTGTTCACTATGTGTTCATTATGTGTTCACTATGTGTTCACTATGTGTTCACTCTGTGTTCACTATGTGTTCACTGTGTGTTCACTGTCTGTTCACTCTGTGTTCACTATGTGTTCACTATGTGTTCACTATGTGTTCACTATGTGTTCGCTGTGTGTTCACTATGTGTTCACTATGTGTTCACTATGTTCACTATGTTCACTATGTGTTCACTATGTGTTCACTCTGTGTTCACTATGTGTTCACAATGTTCACTATGTGTTCACTCTGTGTTAACTATGTGTTCACTATATGTTCACTATGTGCTCACTGTGTGTTCACTGTCTGTTCACTCTGTGTTCACTATGTGTTCACTATGTGTTCGCTGTGTGTTCACTATGTGTTCACTATGTGTTCACTATGTTCACTATGTGTTCACTATGTGTTCACTATTTTAACTATGTGTTCACTATGTTCACTGTGTGTTCACTGTGTGTTCACTATGTGTTCACTATGTGTTCACTATGTGTTCACTATGTTCACTATGTGTTCATTCTGTGTTCACTATATGTTCACTGTGTGTTCACTGTGTGTTCACTATGTGTTCACTATGTGTTCACTATGTGTTCACTATGTGTTCACTGTGTGTTCACTATTTGTTCACTATGTGTACACTATGTGTTCACTCTGTGTTCACTCTGTGTTCACAATGTTCACTATGTGTTCACTATGTGTTCACTATATTCACTATGTGTTCACTATATGTTCACTATGCGTTCACTGTGATCACTGTGTTCACTATGCTCACTATGTGTTCACTATGTGTTCACTATGTGTTCACTATGTGTTCACTATGTGTTCACTCTGTATTCACTATGTGTTCACTGTGTGTTCACTATGTGTTCACTATGTGTTCACTATGTGTTAACTTTGTGTTCACTCTGTGTTCACTTTGTGTTCACTATGTGTTCACTATGTGTTCACTATGTCCACTATGTTAACTATGTGTTCACTATTTTCCCTATGTGTTCACTGTGTTCTCTATGTTCACTATGTGTTCACTATGTGTTCACTCTGTGTTCACTCTGTGTTCACTCTGTGTTCACTATGTGTTCACTGTGTGTTTACTCTGTGTTCAGTATGTGTTCACTATGTGTTCACTATGTTCACTATGTGTTCACTATATGTTCACTGTGTTCACTGTGTTCACTATGCTCACTATTTGTTCACTATGTGTTCACTATGTTAGCTTTGTGTTCACTATGTTCACTATGTGTTCACTATGTGTTCACTGTGTTCACTGTGTTCACTATGTTCACTGTGTGTTCACTATGTGTTCACTATGTGTTCACTATGTGTTCACTATGTTAACTTTGTGTTCACTATGTGTTCACTATGTGTTCACTATGTGTTCACTGTGTTCACTGTGTTCACTGTGTTCACTGTGTGTTCACTATGTGTTCACTATGTGTTCACTATGTGTTCACTATGTGTTCACTATGTGTTGACTCTGTGTTCACTATATGTTTACTCTGTGTTCACTCTGTGTTCACTATGTGTTCACTATGTTCACTATGTGTTCACTATATGTTCACTATGTGTTCACTGTGTTCACTATGTTCACTATGTTCCCTATGTGTTCACTGTGTTCTCTATGTTCACTATGTGTTCACTATGTGTCCACTCTGTGTTCACTCTGTGTTCACTATGTGTTCAATCTGTGTTCACTCTGTGTTCACTATGTGTTCACTGTGTGTTCACTGTGTGTTCATTCTGTGTTCACTCTGTGTTCACTATGTGTTCACTATGGTCACTATGTGTTCACTATGTGTTCACTGTGTGTTCACTATGTGTTCACTATGTGTTCACTATGTGTTCACTATGTTCACTATGTGTTCACTATGTGTTAACTCTGTGTTCACTCTGTGTTCACTCTGTGTTCACTCTGTGTTCACTATGTGTTCACTGTGTTTTCACTATGTGTTCACTATATGTTCACTATATGTTCACTATATGTTCACTATGTGCTCACTGTGTTCACTATTCACTTTGTGTTCAGTATGTGTTCACTATGTTCACTACGTTCACTATGTTCACTATGTTAACTATGTGTTCACTATGTTCACAATGTTTTCACTATGTGTTCACTATGTGTTCACCATGTGTTCACTATGTGTTCACTGTGTGTTCACTAAGTGTTCACTATGTGTTCACTATGTTTACTATGTTTACTATGTTCACTATGTTAACTATGTGTTCACTATGTGTTCAATGTGTTCACTGTGTTCACTCTGTTCACTATGTGTTCACTATGTGTTCACCATGTGTTCACTGTGTATTCACTATGTGTTCACTATGTGTTCACTGTGTTCACTATGTGTTCACTATATGTTCACTATGTGCTCACTGTGTTCACTATGTTCACTTTGTGTTCACTATGTGTTCACTATGTGTTCACTATGTTCACTATGTTCAGTATTTTAATTATTTGTTCACTATGTTCACTATGTGTTCACTGTGTTCACTATGTTCACTATGTGTTCACTTTGTGTTCACCGTGTGTTCACTGTGTGTTCACTATGTGTTCACTATGTGTTCACTCTGTGTTCACTATGTGTTCACTATGTGTTCACTCTGTGTTCACTCTGTGTTCACTTTGTTCACCATGTGTTCAATATATGTTCACTATGTGTTCACTGTGTTCATTATGCTCACTATGTGTTCACTATGTGTTCACTATGTGTTCACTATGTTAACTATGTGTTCACTATGTTCACCATGTGTTCACTATGTGTTCACTGTGTTCACTATGTGTTCACTATGTGTTCACTATGTGTTCACTAATTGTTCACTATGTGTTCACTATGTGTTCACTATGTGTTCACTCTGTGTTCACTGTGTGTTCACTCTATGTTCACTATGTGTTCACTATGTGTTCACTCTGTGTTCACTCTGTATTCACTATGTGTTCACTGTGTGTTCACTCTATGTTCACTATGTGTTCACTATGTGTTCACTCTGTGTTCACTATGTGTTCACCATGTGTTCACTGTGTGTTCACTATATGTTCACTATGTGTTCACTGTGTTCACTATGCTCACTATGTGTCCACTATGTGTTCACCATGTGTTCACTGTGTGTTCACTATATGTTCACTATGTTAACTATGTGTTCACTATGTTCACTCTGTGTTCACTATGTGTTCATTATGTGTTCACTATGTGTTCACTATGTTCACTATGTGTTCACTCTGTGTTAACTATGTGTTCACTGTGTGTTCACTGTCTGTTCACTCTGTGTTCACTATGTGTTCACTATGTGTTCACTATGTGTTCGCTGTGTGTTCACTATGTGTTCACTATGTGTTCACTATGTTCACTATGTTCACTATGTGTTCACTATGTGTTCACTCTGTGTTCACTATGTGTTCACTATGTGTTCACTCTGTGTTAACTATGTGTTCACTATATGTTCACTATATACTCACTGTGTGTTCACTGTCTGTTCACTCTGTGTTCACTATGTGTTCACTATGTGTTCACTATGTGTTCGCTGTGTGTTCACTATGTGTTCACTATGTGTTCACTATGTGTTCACTATGTTCACTATGTGTTCACTATGTGTTCACTATTTTAACTATGTGTTCACTATGTTCACTGTGTGTTCACTGTGTGTTCACTATGTGTTCACTATGTGTTCACTATGTTCACTATGTGTTCATTCTGTGTTCACTATATGTTCACTGTGTGTTCAATGTGTGTTCACCATGTGTTCACTCTGTGTTCACTATGTGTTCATTATGTGTTCACTATGTGTTCACTATGTTCACTATGTGTTCACTCTGTGTTCACTATGTGTTCACTGTGTGTTCACTGTCTGTTCACTCTGTGTTCACTATGTGTTCACTATGTGTTCGCTGTGTGTTCACTATGTGTTCACTATGTGTTCACTATGTTCACTATGTTCACTATGTGTTCACTATGTGTTCACTCTGTGTTCACTATGTGTTCACTATGTGTTCACTCTGTGTTAACTATGTGTTCACTATATGTTCACTATGTGCTCACTGTGTGTTCACTGTCTGTTCACTCTGTGTTCACTATGTGTTCACTATGTGTTCACTATGTGTTCGCTGTGTGTTCACTATGTGTTCACTATGTGTTCACTATGTGTTCACTATGTTCACTATGTGTTCACTATGTGTTCACTATTTTAACTATGTGTTCACTGTGTGTTCACTGTGTGTTCACTATGTGTTCACTATGTGTTCACTATGTGTTCACTATGTTCACTATGTGTTCATTCTGTGTTCACTATATGTTCACTGTGTGTTCACTGTGTGTTCACTATGTGTTCACTATGTGTTCACTATGTGTTCACTGTGTGTTCACTATGTGTTCACTATGTGTTCACTATGTGTTCACTCTGTGTTCACAATGTTCACTATGTGTTCACTATGTGTTCACTATGTTCACTATGTGTTCACTATATGTTCACTATGCGTTCACTGTGATCACTGTGTTCACTATGCTCACTATGTGTTCACTATGTGTTCACTATGTGTTCACTATGTGTTCACTATGTGTTCACTATGTGTTAACTTTGTGTTCACTCTGTTTTCACTTTGTGTTCACTATGTGTTCACTATGTGTTCACTATGTCCACTATGTTAACTATGTGTTCACTATGTTCACTATTTTCCCTATGTGTTCACTGTGTTCTCTATGTTCACTATGTGTTCACTATGTGTTCACTATGTGTTCACTATGTGTTCACTCTGTATTCACTATGTGTTCACTGTGTGTTCACTCTATGTTCACTATGTGTTCACTATGTGTTCACTCTGTGTTCACTATGTGTTCACTATGTGTTCACTGTTGTCACTCTATGTTCACTATGTGTTCACTATGTGTTCACTCTGTGTTCACTCTGTATTCACTATGTGTTCACTGTGTGTTCACTCTATGTTCACTATGTGTTCACTATGTGTTCACTCTGTGTTCACTATGTGTTCACCATGTGTTCACTGTGTGTTCACTATATGTTCACTATGTGTTCACTGTGTTCACTATGCTCACTATGTGTCCACTATGTGTTCACCATGTGTTCACTGTGTGTTCACTATATGTTCACTATGTGTTCACTGTGTTTACTATGCTCACTATGTGTTCACTATGTGTTCACTATGTGTTCACTATGTGTTCACTATGTTAACTATGTGTTCACTATGTTCACTCTGTGTTCACTATGTGTTCATTATGTGTTCACTATGTGTTCACTATGTGTTCACTCTGTGTTCACTATGTGTTCACTGTGTGTTCACTGTCTGTTCACTCTGTGTTCACTATGTGTTCACTATGTGTTCACTATGTGTTCACTATGTGTTCGCTGTGTGTTCACTATGTGTTCACTATGTGTTCACTATGTTCACTATGTTCACTATGTGTTCACTATGTGTTCACTCTGTGTTCACTATGTGTTCACAATGTTCACTATGTGTTCACTCTGTGTTAACTATGTGTTCACTATATGTTCACTATGTGCTCACTGTGTGTTCACTGTCTGTTCACTCTGTGTTCACTATGTGTTCACTATGTGTTCGCTGTGTGTTCACTATGTGTTCACTATGTGTTCACTATGTTCACTATGTGTTCACTATGTGTTCACTATTTTAACTATGTGTTCACTATGTTCACTGTGTGTTCACTGTGTGTTCACTATGTGTTCACTATGTGTTCACTATGTGTTCACTATGTTCACTATGTGTTCATTCTGTGTTCACTATATGTTCACTGTGTGTTCACTGTGTGTTCACTATGTGTTCACTATGTGTTCACTATGTGTTCACTATGTGTTCACTGTGTGTTCACTATTTGTTCACTATGTGTACACTATGTGTTCACTCTGTGTTCACTCTGTGTTCACAATGTTCACTATGTGTTCACTATGTGTTCACTATATTCACTATGTGTTCACTATATGTTCACTATGCGTTCACTGTGATCACTGTGTTCACTATGCTCACTATGTGTTCACTATGTGTTCACTATGTGTTCACTATGTGTTCACTATGTGTTCACTCTGTATTCACTATGTGTTCACTGTGTGTTCACTATGTGTTCACTATGTGTTCACTATGTGTTAACTTTGTGTTCACTCTGTGTTCACTTTGTGTTCACTATGTGTTCACTATGTGTTCACTATGTCCACTATGTTAACTATGTGTTCACTATTTTCCCTATGTGTTCACTGTGTTCTCTATGTTCACTATGTGTTCACTATGTGTTCACTCTGTGTTCACTCTGTGTTCACTCTGTGTTCACTATGTGTTCACTGTGTGTTTACTCTGTGTTCAGTATGTGTTCACTATGTGTTCACTATGTTCACTATGTGTTCACTATATGTTCACTGTGTTCACTGTGTTCACTATGCTCACTATTTGTTCACTATGTGTTCACTATGTTAGCTTTGTGTTCACTATGTTCACTATGTGTTCACTATGTGTTCACTGTGTTCACTGTGTTCACTATGTTCACTGTGTGTTCACTATGTGTTCACTATGTGTTCACTATGTGTTCACTATGTTAACTTTGTGTTCACTATGTGTTCACTATGTGTTCACTATGTGTTCACTGTGTTCACTGTGTTCACTGTGTTCACTGTGTGTTCACTATGTGTTCACTATGTGTTCACTATGTGTTCACTATGTGTTCACTATGTGTTGACTCTGTGTTCACTATATGTTTACTCTGTGTTCACTCTGTGTTCACTATGTGTTCACTATGTTCACTATGTGTTCACTATATGTTCACTATGTGTTCACTGTGTTCACTATGTTCACTATGTTCCCTATGTGTTCACTGTGTTCTCTATGTTCACTATGTGTTCACTATGTGTCCACTCTGTGTTCACTCTGTGTTCACTATGTGTTCAATCTGTGTTCACTCTGTGTTCACTATGTGTTCACTGTGTGTTCACTGTGTGTTCATTCTGTGTTCACTCTGTGTTCACTATGTGTTCACTATGGTCACTATGTGTTCACTATGTGTTCACTGTGTGTTCACTATGTGTTCACTATGTGTTCACTATGTGTTCACTATGTTCACTATGTGTTCACTATGTGTTAACTCTGTGTTCACTCTGTGTTCACTCTGTGTTCACTCTGTGTTCACTATGTGTTCACTGTGTTTTCACTATGTGTTCACTATATGTTCACTATATGTTCACTATATGTTCACTATGTGCTCACTGTGTTCACTATTCACTTTGTGTTCAGTATGTGTTCACTATGTTCACTACGTTCACTATGTTCACTATGTTAACTATGTGTTCACTATGTTCACAATGTTTTCACTATGTGTTCACTATGTGTTCACCATGTGTTCACTATGTGTTCACTGTGTGTTCACTAAGTGTTCACTATGTGTTCACTATGTTTACTATGTTTACTATGTTCACTATGTTAACTATGTGTTCACTATGTGTTCAATGTGTTCACTGTGTTCACTCTGTTCACTATGTGTTCACTATGTGTTCACCATGTGTTCACTGTGTATTCACTATGTGTTCACTATGTGTTCACTGTGTTCACTATGTGTTCACTATATGTTCACTATGTGCTCACTGTGTTCACTATGTTCACTTTGTGTTCACTATGTGTTCACTATGTGTTCACTATGTTCACTATGTTCAGTATTTTAATTATTTGTTCACTATGTTCACTATGTGTTCACTGTGTTCACTATGTTCACTATGTGTTCACTTTGTGTTCACCGTGTGTTCACTGTGTGTTCACTATGTGTTCACTATGTGTTCACTCTGTGTTCACTATGTGTTCACTATGTGTTCACTCTGTGTTCACTCTGTGTTCACTTTGTTCACCATGTGTTCAATATATGTTCACTATGTGTTCACTGTGTTCATTATGCTCACTATGTGTTCACTATGTGTTCACTATGTGTTCACTATGTTAACTATGTGTTCACTATGTTCACCATGTGTTCACTATGTGTTCACTGTGTTCACTATGTGTTCACTATGTGTTCACTATGTGTTCACTAATTGTTCACTATGTGTTCACTATGTGTTCACTATGTGTTCACTCTGTGTTCACTCTGTGTTCACTATGTGTTCACCAGTGTTCACTATGTGTTCACTAGGTTCACTATGTGTTCACTATGTGTTCACTATGTTCACTATGTGTTCACTATATGTTCACTGTGTTCACTATGCTCACTATGTGTTCACTATGTTTTCACTATGTGTTCACTATGTGTTCACTATGTTAACTATGTGTTCACTATGTTCACTGTGTGTTCACTATGTGTTCACTGTGTTCACTATGTTCACTATGTTCACTATGTGTTCATTATGTTCACTATGTGTTCACCATGTGTTCACTGTGTGTTCACTATGTGTTCACTATGTGTTCACTGTGTTCACTATTTGTTCACTATGTGTTCACTATATGTTCACTATGTGCTCACTGTGTTCACTATGTTCACTTGGTGTTCACTATGTGTTCACTATGTGTTCACTATGTTCACTATCTTCACTATGTTAACTATTTGTTCACTATGTTCACTATGTGTTCACTGTGTTCACTATGTTCACTATGTGTTCACTATGTGTTCACTATGTGTTCACTCTGTGTTCACTCTGTGTTCACTATGTGTTCACTGTGTGTTCACTCTGTGTTCAATATGTGTTCACTATGTGTTCACTATGTTCACTATGTGTTCACTATATGTTCACTGTGTTCACTGTGTTCACTATGCGCACTATGTGTTCACTATGTTAACTATGTGTTCACTATGTTCACTATGTGTTCACTATGTGTTCACTGTGTTCATTATGTTCACTATGTGTTCACTATGTGTTCACTATGTGTTCACTATGTGTTCACTCTGTGTTCACTATATGTTCACTCTGTGTTCACTATGTGTTCACTATGTGTTCACTATGTTCACTATGTGTTCACTATGTGTTCACTATGTGTTCACTGTGTTCACTATGTTCACTATGTGTTCACTATGTGTTCACTATATGTTCACTATGTTCACTATGTGTTCACTATATGTTCACTATGTGTTCACTGTGTTCACTATGTTCACTATGTGTTCACTGTGTTCACTGTGTTCACGGCTCTACCTCCTGAGGAGACTCAGTTCTTCAGGAGTGACAGGGCCACTCCTGAAGACCTTCTCCTCCTCTTTGGTGCATCAGCTCCTGTAGGTGTGGCCTCTTGGAGCAGCAGCATCACAGAGAGGGAGAGGAAGAGGCTGGACAGAGTCATCAAGAAGTCCAGCTCCGTCCTGGGCTGTCCTCTGGACTCGGTACAGGAGGTAGGGGACAGAAGGGTCCTTGCTAGATTCATATCTATGCTGGACCATGAGTCTCACCCCCTGCAGGACACTCTGTCCCCTGCAGGACACTCTGTCCGCTCTGGAGAGCAGCTTCAGTGAGAGACTGATCCACCCTCGCTGTGTGAAGGAAAGGTATCGCAGGTCTTTCCTTCCTGCTGCTGTCAGACTTTATAACAAACACTGTTAGTCCTGAACACTCGTAATACTGACCTAACCATGTGCAATTCTGTCATATGTGCAATTACGGTGAAATTCATGTGCAATTCATGTGCTGTTTTGATCACATGCAATGGTATTTATTTATTTGTCTATGGGAGTCTTTGTTTATTGGAGATCTTCTACTAAAAGTGTTTTTCAGACTTCCTATAAGTGATCTGTTCTTTTCCACAGGTATCTACCTGCGTTGCAACAATGAAATTTCCCCATATGGGACAATAAAGGAATATCTTATCTTATGTTCACTATGTTCACTATGTGTTCACTCTGTGTTCACTATGTGTTCACTCTGTGTTCACTATGTGTTCACTCTGTGTTCACTATGTGTTCACTATGTGTTCACTCTGTGTTCACTGTTCACTATGTGTTCACTGTTCACTATGTGTTCACTCTGTGTTCACTATGTGTTCACTCTGTGTTCACTCTGTGTTCACTATGTGTTCACTATGTGTTCACTCTGTGTTCACTATGTGTTCACTATGTGTTCACTGTTCACTATGTGTTCACTGTTCACTATGTGTTCACTCTGTGTTCACTCTGTTTTCACTCTGTGTTCACTATGTGTTCAATATGTTCACTATGTGTTCACTGTGTGTTCACTGTGTGTTCATTCTGCGTTCACTATGTGTTCACTATGTGTTCACTATGTGTTCAATATGTGTTCACTATGTGTTCACTATGTGTTCACTGTGTGTTCACTCTATGTTCACTCAGTGTTCACTCAGTGTTCACTATGTGTTCACTATGTGTTCACTATGTTCACTATGTGTTCACTCTGTGTTCACTATGTTCACTATGTGTTCACTATGTGTTCACTACGTGTTCACTATGTGTTCACTATGTGTTCACTATGTGTTCACTCTGTAGGCACTATGTTCACTATGTGTTCACTCTGTGTTCACTCTGTGTTCACGCTGTGTTCACTGTGTTCACTGTGTTCACTATGTTCACTATGTGTTCACTATGTGTTTACCGTGTGTTCACTGTGTGTTCACTATGTGTTCACTATGTGTTCACTGTGTTCACTATGTGTTCATTATGTGTTCACTATATGTTCACTATGTGCTCACTGTGTTACCTATGTTCACTTTGTGTTCACTATGTGTTCAGTATGTTCACTATGTTCAGTATGTTAACTATGTGTTCACTATGTTCACTATGTGTTCACTGTGTGTTCACTATGTGTTCACTATGTGTTCACTCTGTGTTCACTATGTGTTCACTATGTGTTCACTGTGTGTTCACTCTGTGTTCACTCTGTGTTCACTATGTGTTCACTATGTTCACTATGTGTTCACTATATGTTCACTATGTGTTCACTGTGTTCACTATGCTCACTATGTGTTCACTATGTTAACTATGTGTTCACTATGTTCACTCTGTGTTCACTATGTGTTCACTATGTGTTCACCGTATGTTCACTGTGTGTTCACTCTGTGTTCACTATGTTTTCACTATGTGTTCACTATGTTAACTATGTGTTCACTATGTGTTCACTGTGTGTTCACTATGTGTTCACTATGTGTTCACTCTGTGTTCACTATGTGTTCACTATGTGTTCACTGTGTGTTCACTCTGTGTTCACTCTGTGTTCACTATGTGTTCACTATGTTCACTATGTGTTCACTATATGTTCACTATGTGTTCACTATGTTAACTATGTGTTCACTATGTTCACTCTGTGTTCACTATGTGTTCACTATGTGTTCACCGTGTGTTCACTGTGTGTTCACTCTGTGTTCACTATGTTTTCACTATGTGTTCACTATGTTAACTATGTGTTCACTATGTTCACTATGTGTTCACTCTGTGTTCACTCTGTGTTCACAATGTTCACTATGTGTTCACTATGTGTTCACTGTGTGTTCACTATGTGTTCACTATATGTTCACTATGTGCTCACTGTGTTCACTATGTTCACTTTGTGTTCACTTTGTGTTCACTATGTTCACTATGTTCACTCTGTGTTCACTCTGTGTTCACTATGTGTTCACTGCTCACTCTGTGTTCACTCTGTGTTCACTCTGTGTTCACTCTGTGTTCACTATGTGTTCACTGTTCACTATGTGTTCACTCTGTGTTCACTCTGTGTTCACTCTGTGTTCACTAAGTGTTCACTATGTGTTCACTATGTGTTCACTCTGTGTTCACTATGTGTTCACTGTTCACTCTGTGTTCACTCTGTGTTCACTATGTGTTCACTATGTGTTCACTATGTGTTCACTATGTGTTCACTGTTCACTATGTGTTCACTCTGTGTTCACTATGTGTTCACTGTTCACTCTGTGTTCACTCTGTGTTCACTATGTGTTCACTCTTCACTCTCTGTTCACTCTGTGTTCACTCTGTGTTCACTAAGTGTTCACTATGTGTTCACTGTTCACTCTGTGTTCTCTCTGTGTTCACTCTGTGTTCACTCTGTGTTCACTATGTGTTCACTCTGTGTTCACTATGTGTTCACTATGTGTTCACTAGCGCCCCCTGCACCCTACATATGTACTGCACCCTACATATGTACTACATATGTACTGCACTCTACATATGTACTGCAATCTAACTACTGCACTCTGCAGAACTACTCAGTTCTGTTAAATATTGATGCATAATTGAGCCTTTAAAGTTGTCATTTTGGATCCAGAAACGTTTGTGTTTTAGTTCAATTCAGAGAAACAGAATGTGTTTTTTTCTCCCAAAACCTCATCAACGTCATAAAGTGTTTTCTTAAAGGAGCAATGGACCATTTTTCGGCGATTTGAGGAGGAAGTGCTCATGCCACTCCCCCGTGCACATGCCACTCCCCCGTGCACATGCCACTCCCCCGTGCTCATGCCACTCCCCCGTGCTCATGCCACTCCCCTGTGCATATGCCACTCCCCCGTGCACATGCCACTCCCCCGTGCACAAGCCACTCCCCCGTGCACATGCCACTCCCCCGTGCACATGCCACTTCCCCCGTGCACATGCCACTCCCCCGTGCACATGCCACTCCCCCGTGCACAAGCCACTCCCCCGTGCACATGCCACTTCCCCCGTGCACATGCCACTCCCCCGTGTGGACTGATACAACACACACGTGTGTTTGTTTATTAGTGCGACAGATCACATCGCATCTCTCTTCTCCCGTAGATTTCCGCCTCTTCTGAGCTCGAACTGTCTTTCTCCGTCTTCATTTTGTTCCGTACACTGAGGGAACTATATTATGATAGATCAATGCGCTTAGACACGCGGAAACGTGGGGACGAGGCTCACGCGGCTGCAGGTGAACGAGGCTCTACAGGTGAACGAGGCTCTGCAGGTGAACGGTAGGTGCGTTTTATGATTGACACGTGGCAGGACTAATCGGTTGTCCACACCACGAGGAAATAAGACTCAGATTTGGGCCAAAAAATCGTCCATTCAACCTTTAAAGGTTTGTGCAAATCTTTTTCACTTAAAGGCATTAAACTACTATTAAAAGCAGAACCGAGGACAGTTCTCTCACGTTTTTACCGTTTGTACAAATCTTCTGCAACATTCAAAACAAGTATTTAAAAGTAAATATGCATATTTCTGAACATAATACATGAACAATCAGTCATCACTTTGGCTTTGAAGCCAAACATGCTATTGAACTTATTCTGCCCCGCCCACTTTTGTCTCTTTTTGCCATTGCTTAGTACGTCATAACTGTGGTAATAACACGTCTATAATAACACGTCTGTAATAACACGTCTGTGGTAATAGCACGTCTGTAATAACATGTCTGTAATAACACGTCTGTGGTAATAACACATCTGTAATAACACGTCTGTTGTAATAACACGTCTGTAATAATGCCACCCCCTGCAGGACACTCTGTCCCCTGCAGGACACTCCGTCCCCTGCAGGACACTCTGTCCCCTGCAGGACACTCTGTCCGCTCTGGAGAGATGCTTCAGTGACTGATCCACCCTCGCTGTGTGAAGGAGACGTTTCACAGTCTGTCCTTCTGCTGCTGTCACACTCTACAACAAATACTGTCATACCCATGTGCAATACGGTCATACCCATGTGCAATACTGTCATATGTGCAATTACTGTCGTGATCACATTAATGGTATTTATGTATTTATTTATTTTATCTTTATTATTTTCCCCTTGTTGGGAAATGAGAGTTTTTGTTTATAGGAGATCTTCTACTGAAAGTGTTTTTCAAACTTCCTATAAGTTCTGTTCTTTTCTTATGTATCTACCTCTGTATCTACTGCGTTGCAACAATGAAATTTCCCCATGTGGGACAATAAAGGAATATCTTATCTTATCTTATCTTAACACGTCTGTAATAACACGTCTGTTGTAATAACACGTCTGTTGTAATAACACGTCTATAATAACACGTCTGTTGTAATAACACGTCTGTAATAACACGTCTGTAATAACACGTCTTTAATAACACGTCTGTAATAACACGTCTGTAATAACATGTCTGTTGTAATAACACGTCTGTAATAACACGTCTGTTGTAATAACACGTCTGTTGTAATAACACGTCTGTAATAACACATCTGTAATAACACGTCTGTTGTAATAACACGTCTGTTGTAATAACACGTCTGTAATAACACGTCTGTTGTAATAACACGTCTGTAATAACACGTCTGTTGTAATAATACGCCTGTTGTAATAACACGTCTGTAATAACACGTCTGTAATAACACGTCTGTTGTAATAAAATGTCTGTAATAACACGTCTGTAATAACACGTCTGTTGTAATAACACGTCTGTAATAACACGTCTGTTGTAATAAAATGTCTGTAATAACACGTCTGTAATAACACGTCTGTAATAACACGTCTGTTGTAATAACACGTCTGTAATAACACGTCTGTAATAACATGTCTGTAATAACACGTCTTTTGTAATAACACGTCTGTTGTAATAACACGTCTATAATAACACGTCTGTTGTAATAACACGTCTGTAATAACACGTCTGTAATAACACGTCTGTAATAACACGTCTGTTGTAATAACATGTCTGTAATAACACGTCTGTTGTAATAACACGTCTGTAATAACACGTCTGTTGTAATAACACGTCTGTTGTAATAACACGTCTGTAATAACACATCTGTAATAACACGTCTGTTGTAATAACACGTCTGTAATAACACGTCTGTTGTAATAACACGTCTGTAATAACACGTCTGTTGTAATAACACGTCTGTAATAACACGTCTGTTGTAATAACACGTCTGTAATAACACGTCTGTTGTAATAACACGTCTGTTGTAATAACACGTCTGTAATAACACGTCTGTAATAACACGTCTGTATTAACACTATGGGGAATACGATTGGCCGGTGAAGGTGAATCTCATCCAGTTTATCTCAGTCAGAGCTAAAACTGTTCTAATGCAGTTTAATTATATTTCATAATATTTTCCAGTAAGATTTCAATAAACATATGAAGTGTCAATATAACGTCATTGCCCAAAGGTCAGGCCCAAAGGTCAGGCCCAAAGGTCAGGCCTGTTCTGCTCTGACCAGTTAAACCTTTATGTCTATATAAAGATCCATGTGTTGTTTTTGCTTTGCCGCTGCAATACCATAAGCCACAGGCAGGTGGAGCTGTTCTATATAAACCTGTGGAGCTGAAGCACAAACACATTCTGATTGGTTCATCACAAAAACTACAAGACCAAAAACATAATGCGATTTGAACATAAACAGACACTTAAAGCTTCACTAAATGCTTCACACTCAGAACTGGTCTGGAACTAGATCTTTCACAGGTTAGTCTTGGTTCAGGTTTAGACCAACTGTAGAACTTCCAGATATTTCTAGAATCCTGGTTTGTCCTGGATCAGTTCTGATCCAAGGTTTGAGCTGGTTTGGTCCTGATCTAGAACTCGATCTTGCAGGCGGGGAAGGACTCTTGGTTCATCACGACGGTGGAGCTGGAGGCCAGGACCAGGATGTTGAGGTCGGTCTGGACTTGATGGTTCTGTTGGTACCAGGTTCTGAGGACTTCAGAGTCCTCACTGGGAATCACAGTCACCTGGAACAAAACAATCTTGTTGAAGCAAAAGGCGTCTAAACCAGCCAACTTTCATCTATGTGATATCGATCAAATCAGAATCTATATCTGAAACAAATATATCTGATCTATAAATCTGAAAAACGTCCCCTGCATTTGTAACGTCTAGATTCTCCTGTAACTCCTGCTCACAGCAGGTCCTAAAAGCTCCATAAAAAGCTTTAACTGGTTCAAAATACAGCAGCAAGATTACTAACAGGAACTAAAAGAAGAGAGCACATTATGCCGGTGCTGGAGTCTCTTCACTGGCTCCTGTCCAGTTTAGAATCACATTTAAACTCCTCCTCCTGATTTACAAAGCCATAAATGACATGGCCCCTCCCACCTCAAAGATGCTCTAGAACCATCTCATCCAATCAGAGCTCTTTACTCTCAATGCTGGACTTCTGGTGGTCCCAAGAGTCTCTAAAAGCACAGTAGGAGGTAGAGCCTTCTGGTGGTGCCAAGAGTCTCTAAAAGCACAGTAGGAGGTAGAGCCTTCTGGTGGTCCCAAGAGTCTCTAAAAGCACAGTAGGAGGTAGAGCCTTCTGGTGGTCCCAAGAGTCTCTAAAAGCACAGTAGGAGGTAGAGCCTTCTGGTGGTGCCAAGAGTCTCTAAAAGCACAGTAGGAGGTAGAGTCCTGTCCATGTTAAAGAGGCGACACAGTCTCTTCATTTAAGTCCAGGCTTAAAACGTTCCTCTTTGAAATGACTTATGGTCAGACCAGTTATAACAGAAATATAAACCCACAGCGTCAGCGCCGCTGCCCTAGCAGCAACTGTGCAGGGGGAAAGTATGGCAGCTTGAGCTCTGTCCTCAAGGACCTGGAGGTACTCTCTCTGCTCTAGATGAATGGCTCTTCATCTGCCTGGATGAACTGTCTCTAGAGGAACATCTCTCTCTCCTCCTGAGGGTTCTGTCCTCCAGGTTTCTACTTTCTTCCAAAGGGTTTTGTAGAAAAAGATTCAGTTGTATCATCTGGACTCTCGACTTTCGACTCTCATCCAAGAGTCATTCTCAATCTGCAAATTTAGACCGGGAACTCAGATATTTATCCTATTCTGTGGTAAGCTCCGCCCATCAGGCCCTCCTGATGAAAAAAGTTGTTGGTTTCACCAGAAACTTACACCTCTTTGTTTTCTATCAGTCCTTTAACTGCCTCTTTAACTCCTCTTTCCTCTTTCAAAGGACTAACAAGCAATCTTTGTTCATAAAAGAAAGACCATCATTAAATAGGAATGAGGGGGTTAAAGTTCAATCTTCCTGTTGTTTATAATGGAATTTTGAATGAATGTGAGCGTGAACTGTCTGTAATGTCTATGTCTCTGTGTTGGCCACTGTCCAGGATGTACCCTGCCTAAGGCCACCCGCGACCCCCAAAGGGAACAAGCGGTAGAAAATGGATGGATGGATGGAATTTTGAATCCCTGGAGAGGTCGAGGCCCAGAGCATTCGGATGCTCCACAGGGAAGAGAGAGAGTGTGAGCGAGGGACAATAGGAGGCTGATGGCCCATTACAGGACTGAGAGGAAACAACAGGCTAGTTTGAAAACAAAGAGGTGAAAGTTTCTGTTGAAACAAACAACTTTTCTTCTACTTCAGGAGGGCCCGCCCGGTGGGTATTTATAGTAGTAGTAGTAGTAGTAGTAGTAGTAGTAGTAGTAGTAGTAGTAGTAGTTCTTGTTGTAGTAGAAGTAGTATTTGTAACAGTAGTAGTAGTAGTAGTAGTAGTAGTAGTAGTAGTAGTAGTAGTAGTTCTTGTAGTAGTAGAAGTAGTATTTGTAGTAGTAGTAGTAGTAGTAGTAGTAGTAGTAGTAGTAGTACCTGAATATTGTGCTCCCACTCGGCCTTGGCCTGCAGCAGTGCATCCAGCACAGAGCGACTCGGTTCTTGGTTTTTGGGGTCGTTGCCGCTGACGACGTAGTACGAGCTCCGGATCCGTCTGAAGAATTCCAGGTCCGAGGTTTTGGCGCTGCCGTGGTTTGGGACGTAAACCAGGTCCACGTAGACTGGACCTTCAGAGCGGGACCTTCTCTCTGCAACAAGAGTCAGTCCTTAAGTTAAGTCCTTAAGTTAAGTCCTTAAGTTCTGCTGAAGCTGCTGAAGACCTGACATGTTTGACCTGGTTTATGATTCATGTCTCTGTAATCACTGAAGACCTGACATGTTTGACCTGGTTTATGATTCATGTCTCTGTAATCACTGAAGACCTGACATGTTTGACCTGGTTTATGATTCATGTCTCTGTAATCACTGAAGACCTGACATGTTTGACCTGGTTTATGATTCATGTCTCTGTAATCACTGAAGACCTGACATGTTTGACCTGGTTTATGATTCATGTCTCTGTAATCACTGAAGACTTGACATGTTTGACCTGGTTTATGATTCATGTCTCTGTAATCACTGAAGACCTGACATGTTTGACCTGGTTTATGATTCATGTCTCTGTAATCACTGAAGACCTGACATGTTTGACCTGGTTTATGATTCATGGCTTAGGGTTTATTTATGGGACCTGGTTTATTAACGTACCAGAGCTGGTCCTGGATCCCTGGGTCTTTGGTTTGGACCTGGTTCTTCTCCTGGACTGGGTCTGGGTCTGAGGGTCCACGGTGCAGGACTCAGGGACAGATCCAGAAGGAACTGGGTCTCTAGCCGGACTTGGAACTGGATCTAAACCTGGATCTAAACCTGGATCTGAAGAAAGAAAAGAACAATCAGAGACACTTCACTTGTAAAACATGTGTGTGGACATTTAGAGAGCCACCTGGACGCTCATCACTGGTCTCCTCTTGGTCTTGGTCTTGGTCTTGGTCTTGGTCTTGGTCTTGGTCTTGGTCTTGGTCTTGGTCTTGGTCTTGGTCTTGGTCTTGGTCTTGGTCTTCCTCGGACTCCAGGTCTTTCTCAGCGGTGGAAGGACAGTCTTCGGTCTCTGGAGGTACGTCTGAATCGGAGCCGCTCTGGGAGGACGTGCTAACCGCTAACGTGGCTAACTCTGCACAGGTCAGGCCCCGCCCCTCATCCTCCTCGTCCTCCTCGTCCTCTTCGTCGCTGGACTCTGGTACGTCCTCTTCCTGGTCTTGTCCTTCTCGTGTCTCCTCTCGCTTTGACTCAGTCTCAACACGAGACGTTTCATCACCTTTTTCTAAATCTTTTCCAGACACAATTTTCTCCAGATTCTGAACCGATTTCTCTTTTTCTGATTTGAATTGTTTTGGATCATGAGTCTGTTTTTTTACTCCTGATCCTGTGACGTCTGGTCCAGACCTTTGGGTCCTGTCCTCCTTCTCCTGGTTTAGATCCTGGTTTAGATCCTGGTTTAGATCCTGGTTTAGATCCTGGTTTAGATCCCGGTTTAGATCCTGGTCTTGGACTGGCTCTTGTCTTGTGTCTTTGTTTTGGACTTTAGACCTTGGATCTTGATCCTGCTGTAGATACTGGACTCTCTTGAGGTCTGGATCTTGGTTTAGATCCTGGTCCTCAGACTCGCTCCAGTCGTCCGGTCTCTCCAGCAGCTCCCAGTCGGACAAACTGCTCCTCCTGCTCACACCTGCAGACTCAGGTTCCTCTGTTGTCTCCTTGTTCTTGTCTTGTTCTGGACGTTCCTCTGTTGTCTCCTTGTTCTTCTCTTGTTCTGGACGTTCTTCTGTTGTCTCCTTGTTCTTCTCTTGTTCTGGACGTTCTTCTGTTGTCTCCTTGTTCTTCTCTTGTTCTGGACGTTCTTCTGTTGTCTCCTTGTTCTTGTCTTGTTCTGGACGTTCCTCTGTTGTCTCCTTGTTCTTGTCTTGTTCTGGACGTTCCTCTGTTGTCTCCTTGTTCTTGTCTTGTTCTGGACGTTCTTCTGTTGTCTCCTTGTTCTTCTCTTGTTCTGGACGTTCTTCTGTTGTCTCCTTGTTCTTGTCTTGTTCTGGACGTTCTTCTGTTGTCTCCTTGTTCTTGTCTTGTTCTGGACGTTCCTCTGTTGTCTCCTTGTTCTTGTCTTGTTCTGGACGTTCCTCTGTTGTCTCCTTGTTCTTGTCTTGTTCTGGACGTTCCTCTGTTGTCTCCTTGTTCTTGTCTTGTTCTGGACGTTCCTCTGTTGTCTCCTTGTTCTTCTCTTGTTCTGGACGTTCTTCTGTTGTCTCCTTGTTCTTGTCTTGTTCTGGACGTTCCTCTGTTGTCTCCTTGTTTTTGTCTTGTTCTGGACGTTCCTCTGTTGTCTCCTTGTTCTTGTCTTGTTCTGGACGTTCCTCTGTTGTCTCCTTGTTCTTGTCTTGTTCTGGACGTTCCTCTGTTGTCTCCTTGTTCTTGTCTTGTTCTGGACGTTCTTCTGTTGTCTCCTTGTTCTTGTCTTGTTCTGGACGTTCTTCTGTTGTCTCCTTGTTCTTTTCTTGTTCTGGACGTTCTTCTGTTGTCTCCTTGTTCTTGTCTTGTTCTGGACGTTCTTCTGTTGTCTCCTTGTTCTTGTCTTGTTCTGGACGTTCCTCTGTTGTCTCCTTGTTCTTGTCTTGTTCTGGACGTTCCTCTGTTGTCTCCTTGTTCTTTTCTTGTTCTGGACGTTCCTCTGTTGTCTCCTTGTTCTTGTCTTGTTCTGGACGTTCTTCTGTTGTCTCCTTGTTTTTGTCTTGTTCTGGACGTTCCTCTGTTGTCTCCTTGTTCTTGTCTTGTTCTGGACGTTCCTCTGTTGTCTCCTTGTTCTTGTCTTGTTCTGGACGTTCTTCTGTTGTCTCCTTGTTCTTTTCTTGTTCTGGACGTTCTTCTGTTGTCTCCTTGTTCTTGTCTTGTTCTGGACGTTCTTCTGTTGTCTCCTTGTTCTTGTCTTGTTCTGGACGTTCCTCTGTTGTCTCCTTGTTCTTGTCTTGTTCTGGACGTTCCTCTGTTGTCTCCTTGTTCTTTTCTTGTTCTGGACGTTCCTCTGTTGTCTCCTTGTTCTTGTCTTGTTCTGGACGTTCCTCTGTTGTCTCCTTGTTCTTGTCTTGTTCTGGACGTTCCTCTGTTGTCTCCTTGTTCTTGTCTTGTTCTGGACGTTCCTCTGTTGTCTCCTTGTTCTTCTCTTGTTCTGGACGTTCTTCTGTTGTCTCCTTGTTCTTGTCTTGTTCTGGACGTTCCTCTGTTGTCTCCTTGTTTTTGTCTTGTTCTGGACGTTCCTCTGTTGTCTCCTTGTTCTTGTCTTGTTCTGGACGTTCCTCTGTTGTCTCCTTGTTCTTGTCTTGTTCTGGACGTTCCTCTGTTGTCTCCTTGTTCTTGTCTTGTTCTGGACGTTCTTCTGTTGTCTCCTTGTTCTTGTCTTGTTCTGGACGTTCTTCTGTTGTCTCCTTGTTCTTTTCTTGTTCTGGACGTTCTTCTGTTGTCTCCTTGTTCTTGTCTTGTTCTGGACGTTCTTCTGTTGTCTCCTTGTTCTTGTCTTGTTCTGGACGTTCCTCTGTTGTCTCCTTGTTCTTGTCTTGTTCTGGACGTTCCTCTGTTGTCTCCTTGTTCTTTTCTTGTTCTGGACGTTCCTCTGTTGTCTCCTTGTTCTTGTCTTGTTCTGGACGTTCTTCTGTTGTCTCCTTGTTTTTGTCTTGTTCTGGACGTTCCTCTGTTGTCTCCTTGTTCTTGTCTTGTTCTGGACGTTCCTCTGTTGTCTCCTTGTTCTTGTCTTGTTCTGGACGTTCCTCTGTTGTCTCCTTGTTCTTGTCTTGTTCTGGACGTTCTTCTGTTGTCTCCTTGTTCTTGTCTTGTTCTGGACGTTCTTCTGTTGTCTCCTTGTTCTTTTCTTGTTCTGGACGTTCTTCTGTTGTCTCCTTGTTCTTGTCTTGTTCTGGACGTTCTTCTGTTGTCTCCTTGTTCTTGTCTTGTTCTGGACGTTCTTCTGTTGTCTCCTTGTTTTTGTCTTGTTCTGGACGTTCCTCTGTTGTCTCCTTGTTCTTGTCTTGTTCTGGACGTTCTTCTGTTGTCTCCTTGTTCTTGTCTTGTTCTGGACGTTCTTCTGTTGTCTCCTTTTTCTTCTCTTGTTCTGGACGTTCTTCTGTTGTCTCCTTGTTCTTGTCTTGTTCTGGACGTTCTTCTGTTGTCTCCTTTTTCTTCTCTTGTTCTGGACGTTCTTCTGTTGTCTCCTTGTTCTTGTCTTGTTCTGGACGTTCCTCTGTTGTCTCCTTGTTCTTCTCTTGTTCTGGACGTTCTTCTGTTGTCTCCTTGTTCTTCTCTTGTTCTGGACGTTCCTCTGTTGTCTCCTTGTTCTTGTCTTGTTCTGGACGTTCTTCTGTTGTCTCCTTGTTCTTGTCTTGTTCTGGACGTTCCTCTGTTGTCTCCTTGTTCTTTTCTTGTTCTGGACGTTCCTCTGTTGTCTCCTTGTTCTTGTCTTGTTCTGGACGTTCTTCTGTTGTCTCCTTGTTTTTGTCTTGTTCTGGACGTTCCTCTGTTGTCTCCTTGTTCTTGTCTTGTTCTGGACGTTCTTCTGTTGTCTCCTTGTTTTTGTCTTGTTCTGGACGTTCCTCTGTTGTCTCCTTGTTCTTGTCTTGTTCTGGACGTTCTTCTGTTGTCTCCTTGTTTTTGTCTGGTTCTGGACGTTCTTCTGTTGTCTCCTTGTTCTTGTCTTGTTCTGGACGTTCCTCTGTTGTCTCCTTGTTCTTGTCTTGTTCTGGACGTTCTTCTGTTGTCTCCTTGTTTTTGTCTTGTTCTGGACGTTCTTCTGTTGTCTCCTTGTTCTTGTCTTGTTCTGGACGTTCCTCTGTTGTCTCCTTGTTCTTGTCTTGTTCTGGACGTTCTTCTGTTGTCTCCTTGTTCTTGTCTTGTTCTGGACGTTCTTCTGTTGTCTCCTTGTTCTTGTCTTGTTCTGGACGTTCTTCTGTTGTCTCCTTGTTCTTGTCTTGTTCTGGACGTTCCTCTGTTGTCTCCTTGTTCTTGTCTTGTTCTGGACGTTCTTCTGTTGTCTCCTTGTTCTTGTCTTGTTCTGGACGTTCCTCTGTTGTCTCCTTGTTCTTGTCTTGTTCTGGACGTTCCTCTGTTGTCTCCTTGTTCTTTTCTTGTTCTGGACGTTCCTCTGTTGTCTCCTTGTTCTTCTCTTGTTCTGGACGTTCCTCTGTTGTCTCCTTGTTCTTGTCTTGTTCTGGACGTTCCTCTGTTGTCTCCTTGTTCTTGTCTTGTTCTGGACGTTCCTCTGTTGTCTCCTTGTTCTTTTCTTGTTCTGGACGTTCCTCTGTTGTCTCCTTGTTCTTGTCTTGTTCTGGACGTTCCTCTGTTGTCTCCTTGTTCTTGTCTTGTTCTGGACGTTCCTCTGTTGTCTCCTTGTTCGTCTCTTGTTCTGGACGTTCCTCTGTTGTCTCCTTGTTCTTGTCTTGTTCTGGACGTTCCTCTGTTGTCTCCTTGTTCGTCTCTTGTTCTGGACGTTCCTCTGCAGATTTGACCTTTGACATGACCTTGTCTTGAGCGGTTTTCCCTTCACTTCCAGCTTTTGCATTCACTTTCAAACACACTTTGTCTCCAGACTCCGGCTCCTTTTTTCTGTCCTCTGTGACATTTGTCTCTGATGTTGTTTCTTCTTTGCTGGCTTTGTTCCTGGCTTCACTCTTCTCTGCTCTTTCTGTCAAATCTTCCTTTGGTCCAGTTTCCTCTGCTCTCAGCTCAAATCCGTAGAACTGGTCCCGCTCTCGTTTGGACTCAGGACTTAGAGGTTTCTGCTCTTCAGAGTCTGTCTCTAAGGCCTCTTCAGACTCTGGTCCGGACTGTGGTCCGGACTGTGGTCTGGACTCTGGTCTGGACTCTGGTCTGGACTGTGGTCTAGACTCTGGTCTGGTCTCTGGTCTAGACTGTGGTCTAGACTCTGGTCTGGTCTCTGGTCTGGACTCTGGTCTGGACTCTGGTCTGGACTCTGTTGGTTGGTTGAGTTCTTGGTGAAGTTCTTCTGGGGGTGTTGGTATCTCCTCGTCTGCAATGGTCTCTAAGTCCTGGATCTCGGACAATACTGGGTCCGTCCGGGTTTGGTCCTGGATCTCGGACAGTACCGGGTCCTGGATCTGGGACAGTACTGGGTCCGTCTGGGTCCGGTCCTGGATCTGGGACAGTACTTGTTGGTTCTTCTCACTCAGGATTAGGTCCAGTTTTAGATCCAGTTCAGACCTGGACAGAAAAGTGAATCATTATCATTCTTTCTCGAGACAAACAGACTCTAAAACACATAAAGACTTTTTAGAAAAAGAATGTGACATTATTCAATGTAAAAAAATACATAAACCTTTTCAGACTTTCATCAATAAAACTCTTTGTTCATAAATATTCTCTTCAAAGCTTCAGTCACAGATTTACACCTTTATTTGGTTCAAATGTTTTAAAAAGTCAAAATTTTCAATAGAAATAATGGTCAGTGAAATGTGACTGACCAGTGAATCTCGTACTCTTCTCCAGGTTCCTTTGCTCCTTGCTCTCGCTCCAGTGTCTCCAGCACCAGATGTTTCTCCAGGATCTGATCTTCTCTTTCTGTATGTGGCTTTTCTTCTTCCAGACCTTGTTCTAGATGTTTCTCCAGGATCTTTTCTTCTCTTTCTGTATGTGGCCTTTCCTCTTCCAGACCTTGTTCTAAATGTTTCTCCAGGATCTTATCTTCTCTTTCTGTATGTGGCCTTTCCTCTTCCAGACCTTGTTCTAGATGTT